>NW_027118672.1:0-51585 GCF_036417845.1 Apteryx mantelli | reverse complement strand
AACGCGGGGCCCCCCCTCAGCCCCGTGACGGTTTCGATGCCGAACGCCCAGCAGCAACGCAAGTTACGAATGCCAAAAGAGCGCCGCTACAGGGTGCAAAGCCTAGCTCAAATTTCGGCAGCCAAAAGCAAACCTGTGGCAGAAGGAGCCGGCTGCAGCTGCAGGCTGGCGAGGCCTCGCGGGCGACGCTCCTCTGGCTGGCTGTGCAGCTGAATTCCTCCTCCTCCCGTTGGCTCGCGCTGGCACGTGGCAGCTCTGGTCGACGGAGACCCGGTGAAAGCCAGAAAACAAGAAGAAAAAACAAAAAACAACTGAAAACAAGGGAAGAGGGAGGGAGGGAGGGAGGGAGGGAGGAAGGGAGGAAGGGAGGAAGGAAGGAAGGAAGGAAGGAAGGAGAAAAGAAGCAAGCTCACTCTCTCTCTCTCACATTAATTATTAATTAATTACTTGCTGATTCAAAGCTCGGCAGAAAATCCGCACAATCCAAAGGTGTTGCTAAGCTCACCGGCGCATCTGCTATGCGAGAAGGAAGGAGTCCCAATTCCGCAAGGCTCTCCCTTTTCTTCCAGCTGCCGGCTTCCTGCTGCCCCAAAGACCAGTGCCAGGCAAGTCGCCCGGGGTCGCGCTAACTGAGCCTTCCTGAAAGGCACCTCTTCGTCTTACCGCTCGCACGCTCGCCTCTCCCTCTCTCTCCGGCCACCTGACCGCCGTTCCCCTAAGACGGGAATTGGCCGCCTCGGAGCTCTTAAAGCTCGACGCTTCGCAGACGCAGAGAGAGAGAGAGTCGCGCGCACGCAAACGGACGGACGCAGCAGCGTCCTTTCCGTCACGCGTACGCACCTCCCGTTAGGTGTCGGTCATCGGTTATTCCGATCGCCATTACCGGCGAACCTTCCTCGCCGGGAGGAACGAACGAACGGGCTTTCCCTTTCGGGGCGACGGAGACGGCTCTCGCTCGGTCCCCTTCGATTTCGTTCCTTCGGCTCGCTGACGTTTTTCTGGTCTCTTCGGCTTCGGCCGCGGCGACGACGAATCTAAAAATTAAACGTCCCGTCTTTCCTTTTCTACGTACGCGCGGACGATAACAAAACGGAACGCAAACGACCGAAGCAAAACCAAGGCAGCTACGGTTAACGAGAGCCGCAGGGCAGCGACGGGTCGCTCGGCCCTCAGCGCCGCCTCCGGGAGGGAGGCCGAAAGAACGAACGTTCCGCATCGGGAGTTACCTCGGTTACCCGGGCCAGAACACGCCTCCTACTGTCGCAGCTTCTGGGGAGACCGAGGGTCCGCTGCCGCGTTTTCGCTTCCTCCTTTCAGCCCGCCCCTTCGGGAGTAAGCGCAAAAAACCGCTCGCTCGTCCGCCTTTGCTCTTTGTCAGCGCTTGCTATCGTCGCTTCCGCCTCTGTAACGAAGAGAGAAAATTGCATTTCGCTTCCAAGAAAACACTTCGACTTACGACGCGCTTCCTTTTTCTCTTTCCCGGGTTTTTTTTTTTTTTTTTTTTTTCCCCTCCCCTTTCTTTCTTTTTCCTTCTTTCCCTCAAAGGAAAGGTCTTAATACACCGCTTCGCATCGTACGGTACGGGGCAAGCCGTTTGGAAACGCTACAGGGCCGACGCCGCGCCGCAACCCTGCTCCGGGGTCCGCCTGCCCCCCCGCTCCGCCGCGCCCCGCCGCGCCGCCTCCGCAGGGGCGAGCGCGCGCCCCGGCCCGCGCTGCCAACGAACCGGCGCCCTAAACGCCGCGCACGCAAAACGCAAAGTCACACCCGCGCTCCCGGCGCGGCGCCGGGTCCCAGCCCGCCCCCCCCCCCCACTCGCCCCGCACCGCCGCCTCCACGCAGCGACGGCCGCAGCGGGCAGGACGCAGCCCGACGCCCCCCGAACCTACGCGTTCGCCTCACCCGGGGGCCCCACATCCTTCACGCCACCTCCGCCCTCACCCGCCGCCGCCCAGCAAAAACGCCCTCCCTGCTCGCCGCCATCTTGCTTCCCCGCCGCCGCGCACGCGACGCTCGCCAACGGACCGCGGCGGCAGTGGCGCTTGAGCACCGCGCATGCGCCGGCTCGGACGGCGCGGGGGGGGGGAGCGAGGGGAACGCGAGGGGCGGGGGGGGGAGCGGGATGGGAGCGGGAGGGGCGGGGGGGAGCCGAGGAATCCCGAGGGGCGGGGGGGAGCGAGGGGAGCGGGAAGGGCGGGGGGGGGAGCCGGGGGAGCCCGAGGGGCGGGGGGGGGAGCGAGGGGAGCGGGAGGGGCGGGGGGGGAGCGGGAGGGGAGCGGGGGAGCGAGAAGGGCGGGGGGGGGAGCCGGGGGAGCCCGAGGGGCGGGGGGGAGCCGGGGAATCCCGAGGGGCGGGGGGGGGAGCGAGGGGAGCGGGAAGGGCGGGGGGGGGAGCCGGGGGAGCCCGAGGGGCGGGCGGGAGCACGAAGGGAGGCCAGACCCGCAATGGCGCACTCGCGTGCTCATGGCGCGGCGCTGCAGCCGGGCGGCTCACGCGTGCGAACCGCAGCTCGCCGCGGCAGCCCGGGGCTCCCAGCGAGCGCCCCGGGGCTGCCCGTGCCCGTGGCCGCTCCAAGAGCACCGGGAAGGGGCGACGAGCACGCTCCATTCGCTTACCCGTTACCGAAACGGCGGAGAGCAGCAGCAAACATGGCGACCGGCACTGAGCATGTGCGCGCCGGCTGTCTGCGCATGCGCGCCCCCCCCCCACGGGGTGCAGTACCGCTTTTCGGACACAGGGTGGCAGCAGTGAGCACGTCGGAACCCACTGCGCATGCGCGCCCCCCCCACCGGGTGCAGTACCGCTTTTTGGACACAGGGTGGCAGCAGTGAGCACGTCGGAACCCAGTGCGCATGCGCGCCCCCCCACCGGGTGCAGTACCGCTTTTCGGACACAGGGTGGCAGCAGTGAGCACGTCGGAACCCAGTGCGCATGCGCGCCCCCCCCACAGGGTGCAGTACCGCTTTTTGGACACAGGGTGGCAGCAGTGAGCGCGGCGGAACCCAGTGCGCGTGCGCGCCCCCCCTTTCCGTGCCGTACCGCTTTTTTGACGCCCCGAGGGGAGCAGTGAGCGCAGCCGGCCACCGTGCACCCGCGCGCCCCCCTTACCGTGCCATACCGCTTTTTTGACGCCCCGAGGGGAGCAGTGAGCGCAGCCGGCCACCGTGCGCGTGCGCGCCCCCCTTTCCGTGCCGTACCACTTTTTTGACGCCCCCAGCGCAGCAGGGCGCGCGGCCGGCCACCGTGCGCGTGCGCGCCCCCCTTTCCGTGCCATACCGCTTTTTTGACGCCCCGAGGGGAGCAGTGAGCGCAGCCGGCCGCCGTGCGCGTGCGCGCCCCCCTTTCCGTGCCATACCGCTTCTTTGACGCCCCGAAGGCAGCAGGGCGCGCGGCTCGCCGCCGTGCGCGTGCGCGTCCCCCCTTTCCGTGCCATACCGCTTCTTTGACGCCCCGAAGGCAGCAGGGCGCGCGTCCGGCCGCCGTGCGCGTGCGCGTCCCCCCTTTCCGTGCCATACCGCTTTTTTGACGCCCCCAGCGCAGCAGGGCGCGCGGCCGGCCGCCGTGCGCGTGCGCGTCCCCCCTTTCCGTGCCATACCGCTTCTTTGACGCCCCCAGCGCAGCAGGGCGCGCGGCCGGCCGCCGTGCGCGTCCGCGTCCCCCCTTTCCGTGCCATACCGCTTTTTTGACGCCCCGAGGGGAGCAGTGAGCGCAGCCGGCCACCGTGCGCATGCGCGTCCCCCCTTTCCGTGCCATACTGCTTTTTTGACGCCCCCAGCGCAGCAGGGCGCGCGGCCGGCCGCCGTGCGCGTCCGCGTCCCCCCTTTCCGTGCCATACCGCTTTTTTGACGCCCCGAGGGCAGCAGTGAGCGCAGCCGGCCACCGTGCGCGTGCGCGCCCCCCTTTCCGTGCCGTACCGCTTTTTTGACGCCCCGAGGGCAGCAGGGCGCGCGGCCGCCCCCGGCACGCGCACACCGCTGCAGAGCCCTGCAGAGCCCCCCCATCCTGCCCTTTGCAGAGATTTCACCCCCCTCGCCTCGGCTCATCTGCCCTTATTTACAGCGCCTGCTGCGAGGCGCAGCGTCGCCGCGTGTCGTGCTCGAGCCGCTGCTCCTAGAGGCTTCAGTAACAGCGCTTTCCTTTGAACATCGTTGCAAAATACTCCACAGACAAAAAAGAGTCAGAGGCTGCACTTAAAAAAACAAAACGAAAACAAAAAAACCACCCACCTACTTAACGGGACAATTTGCAAGCGTTCCAAGAAGCAGCCGTTCTTCTTTAGGGCTTTCGACCTCTCGCCTTTACTGATCGTTAAACAAAATAAACAGCCCAAAGCAAGCCGCGCTATTTGCTTGACAGACTGCTCGGTTTTTATTATTAAACAGTACGAGATGCCGGCACGCGGTATCTCTTCTTCGGATTCTCGGGCTGACGTTCCTTCGGCCGCACGCACGCGGTCAAAGGCGTCTTTTTCACGTCCCGCCGCGCACGGTCTCGCTAAAAGAACGGGGGGGGAACAAACGCGCGCGCGGCACTCGCGGACCCGATCTTCGGGTCCAAAAGAAAACTCTCTAAGAAGCGGAGCAGGCGGGCCAAAGAGGTGCCGCCTTCTTTGCGCCGCGCTTCTTTCCTCGCCCAGACGTGGGCCGCCTCTCGCCGCTCTCACGGTACGCCCTAGCGGCGAGGACACGGCGAAACGTTTCGGAAACGACGGCGTTTCCCAGAAGCGTTTCCGCCGCCTCGGGAAAACGGCCGAAGGAGAGGCTCGCGCGGGGCGCGTAACTGGAAAGAACGCTCCGCGCAGAGGCCTCCTCAAGCGAGCAGCCCGGGGCAGGGATGCCGGGCTCTCCGGGAGCGCGGGAGTTCTCACGTCCTTACCGAGCACGAGGAAATGCTTTTTCACCGGGAGGGTGACCGAGCAGCGGAGCAGGTTGCCCCGAGAGGTTGCGGAGTCTCCTTCTCTGGAGACGGCGCAAAGCCGCCCGGACGCGATCCCGTGCGAGGCGCTCTGGGCCACCCTGCTCGAGCAGGGGGGTCGCACTAGACGACCTCCAGAGGTCCCTTCCAACCTCAGCGATCCTGCCATCCCGCGAACAGAGAGCGCCGCCGGCGACACACGAGACGCCGCAGCGACGCCCGTCGCCGGAGGGAAGCCTGCGAGAAGAGCGAAAGAAAAGCGGACGGTGAGGACAGAGACGAAGCGACGAGCCCCTCGCGATTCGGACGCGCCTCGCGATTTACGGCCTAGCGTTTCGAGGCGCGCCTTCGGCAATCCCGTCCAAGCAATCGAGTTCCCCCCAAGGCCGAGACGAGGACGAAACGCCTCTCCAAGGAAGGCACGGCAGAAGCGCGCCGGCCTCTAAACCACCGGTTTGTCTCGACACGGGAAAAGCTTCGACGACGCTTTCCCGAGCGGGGCCAACGCGGGGCCCCCCCTCAGCCCCGTGACGGTTTCGATGCCGAACGCCCAGCAGCAACGCAAGTTACGAATGCCAAAAGAGCGCCGCTACAGGGTGCAAAGCCTAGCTCAAATTTCGGCAGCCAAAAGCAAACCTGGGGCAGAAGGAGCCGGCTGCAGCTGCAGGCTGGCGAGGCCTCGCGGGCGACGCTCCTCTGGCTGGCTGTGCAGCTGAATTCCTCCTCCTCCCGTTGGCTCGCGCTGGCACGTGGCAGCTCTGGTCGACGGAGACCCGGTGAAAGCCAGAAAACAAGAAGAAAAAACAAAAAACAACTGAAAACAAGGGAAGAAGGAAGGAAGGAAGGAAGGAAGGAAGGAAGGAAGGAAGGAAGGAAGGAAGGAAGGAAGGAAGGAAGGAAGGAAGGAAGGAAGGAAGGAAGGAAGGAAGGAAGGAAGGAAGGAAGGAAGGAAGGAAGGAAGGAAGGAAGGAAGGAAGGAAGGAAGGAAGGAAGGAAGGAAGGAAGGAAGGAAGGAAGGAAGGAAGGAAGGAAGGAAGGAAGGAAGGAAGGAAGGAAGGAAGGAAGGAAGGAAGGAAGGAAGGAAGGAAGGAGAAAAGAAGCAAGCTCACTCTCTCTCTCTCACATTAATTATTAATTAATTACTTGCTGATTCAAAGCTCGGCAGAAAATCCGCACAATCCAAAGGTGTTGCTAAGCTCACCGGCGCATCTGCTATGCGAGAAGGAAGGAGTCCCAATTCCGCAAGGCTCTCCCTTTTCTTCCAGCTGCCGGCTTCCTGCTGCCCCAAAGACCAGTGCCAGGCAAGTCGCCCGGGGTCGCGCTAACTGAGCCTTCCTGAAAGGCACCTCTTCGTCTTACCGCTCGCACGCTCGCCTCTCCCTCTCTCTCCGGCCACCTGACCGCCGTTCCCCTAAGACGGGAATTGGCCGCCTCGGAGCTCTTAAAGCTCGACGCTTCGCAGACGCAGAGAGAGAGAGAGTCGCGCGCACGCAAACGGACGGACGCAGCAGCGTCCTTTCCGTCACGCGTACGCACCTCCCGTTAGGTGTCGGTCATCGGTTATTCCGATCGCCATTACCGGCGAACCTTCCTCGCCGGGAGGAACGAACGAACGGGCTTTCCCTTTCGGGGCGACGGAGACGGCTCTCGCTCGGTCCCCTTCGATTTCGTTCCTTCGGCTCGCTGACGTTTTTCTGGTCTCTTCGGCTTCGGCCGCGGCGACGACGAATCTAAAAATTAAACGTCCCGTCTTTCCTTTTCTACGTACGCGCGGACGATAACAAAACGGAACGCAAACGACCGAAGCAAAACCAAGGCAGCTACGGTTAACGAGAGCCGCAGGGCAGCGACGGGTCGCTCGGCCCTCAGCGCCGCCTCCGGGAGGGAGGCCGAAAGAACGAACGTTCCGCATCGGGAGTTACCTCGGTTACCCGGGCCAGAACACGCCTCCTACTGTCGCAGCTTCTGGGGAGACCGAGGGTCCGCTGCCGCGTTTTCGCTTCCTCCTTTCAGCCCGCCCCTTCGGGAGTAAGCGCAAAAAACCGCTCGCTCGTCCGCCTTTGCTCTTTGTCAGCGCTTGCTATCGTCGCTTCCGCCTCTGTAACGAAGAGAGAAAATTGCATTTCGCTTCCAAGAAAACACTTCGACTTACGACGCGCTTCCTTTTTCTCTTTCCCGGGTTTTTTTTTTTTTTTTTTTTTTCCCCTCCCCTTTCTTTCTTTTTCCTTCTTTCCCTCAAAGGAAAGGTCTTAATACACCGCTTCGCATCGTACGGTACGGGGCAAGCCGTTTGGAAACGCTACAGGGCCGACGCCGCGCCGCAACCCTGCTCCGGGGTCCGCCTGCCCCCCCGCTCCGCCGCGCCCCGCCGCGCCGCCTCCGCAGGGGCGAGCGCGCGCCCCGGCCCGCGCTGCCAACGAACCGGCGCCCTAAACGCCGCGCACGCAAAACGCAAAGTCACACCCGCGCTCCCGGCGCGGCGCCGGGTCCCAGCCCGCCCCCCCCCCCCACTCGCCCCGCACCGCCGCCTCCACGCAGCGACGGCCGCAGCGGGCAGGACGCAGCCCGACGCCCCCCGAACCTACGCGTTCGCCTCACCCGGGGGCCCCACATCCTTCACGCCACCTCCGCCCTCACCCGCCGCCGCCCAGCAAAAACGCCCTCCCTGCTCGCCGCCATCTTGCTTCCCCGCCGCCGCGCACGCGACGCTCGCCAACGGACCGCGGCGGCAGTGGCGCTTGAGCACCGCGCATGCGCCGGCTCGGACGGCGCGGGGGGGGGGAGCGAGGGGAACGCGAGGGGCGGGGGGGGGAGCGGGATGGGAGCGGGAGGGGCGGGGGGGAGCCGAGGAATCCCGAGGGGCGGGGGGGAGCGAGGGGAGCGGGAAGGGCGGGGGGGGGAGCCGGGGGAGCCCGAGGGGCGGGGGGGGGAGCGAGGGGAGCGGGAGGGGCGGGGGGGGAGCGGGAGGGGAGCGGGGGAGCGAGAAGGGCGGGGGGGGGAGCCGGGGGAGCCCGAGGGGCGGGGGGGAGCCGGGGAATCCCGAGGGGCGGGGGGGGGAGCGAGGGGAGCGGGAAGGGCGGGGGGGGGAGCCGGGGGAGCCCGAGGGGCGGGCGGGAGCACGAAGGGAGGCCAGACCCGCAATGGCGCACTCGCGTGCTCATGGCGCGGCGCTGCAGCCGGGCGGCTCACGCGTGCGAACCGCAGCTCGCCGCGGCAGCCCGGGGCTCCCAGCGAGCGCCCCGGGGCTGCCCGTGCCCGTGGCCGCTCCAAGAGCACCGGGAAGGGGCGACGAGCACGCTCCATTCGCTTACCCGTTACCGAAACGGCGGAGAGCAGCAGCAAACATGGCGACCGGCACTGAGCATGTGCGCGCCGGCTGTCTGCGCATGCGCGCCCCCCCCCCCACGGGGTGCAGTACCGCTTTTCGGACACAGGGTGGCAGCAGTGAGCACGTCGGAACCCAGTGCGCATGCGCGCCCCCCCACCGGGTGCAGTACCGCTTTTCGGACACAGGGTGGCAGCAGTGAGCACGTCGGAACCCAGTGCGCATGCGCGCCCCCCCCACAGGGTGCAGTACCGCTTTTTGGACACAGGGTGGCAGCAGTGAGCGCGGCGGAACCCAGTGCGCGTGCGCGCCCCCCCTTTCCGTGCCGTACCGCTTTTTTGACGCCCCGAGGGGAGCAGTGAGCGCAGCCGGCCACCGTGCACCCGCGCGCCCCCCTTACCGTGCCATACCGCTTTTTTGACGCCCCGAGGGGAGCAGTGAGCGCAGCCGGCCACCGTGCGCGTGCGCGCCCCCCTTTCCGTGCCATACCGCTTTTTTGACGCCCCGAGGGGAGCAGTGAGCGCAGCCGGCCGCCGTGCGCGTGCGCGCCCCCCTTTCCGTGCCATACCGCTTCTTTGACGCCCCGAAGGCAGCAGGGCGCGCGGCTCGCCGCCGTGCGCGTGCGCGTCCCCCCTTTCCGTGCCATACCGCTTCGACGCCCCGAAGGCAGCAGGGCGCGCGTCCGGCCGCCGTGCGCGTGCGCGTCCCCCCTTTCCGTGCCATACCGCTTTTTTGACGCCCCCAGCGCAGCAGGGCGCGCGTCCGGCCGCCGTGCGCGTGCGCGTCCCCCCTTTCCGTGCCATACCGCTTCTTTGACGCCCCCAGCGCAGCAGGGCGCGCGGCCGGCCGCCGTGCGCGTCCGCGTCCCCCCTTTCCGTGCCATACCGCTTTTTTGACGCCCCGAGGGGAGCAGTGAGCGCAGCCGGCCACCGTGCGCATGCGCGTCCCCCCTTTCCGTGCCATACTGCTTTTTTGACGCCCCCAGCGCAGCAGGGCGCGCGGCCGGCCGCCGTGCGCGTCCGCGTCCCCCCTTTCCGTGCCATACCGCTTTTTTGACGCCCCGAGGGCAGCAGTGAGCGCAGCCGGCCACCGTGCGCGTGCGCGCCCCCCTTTCCGTGCCGTACCGCTTTTTTGACGCCCCGAGGGCAGCAGGGCGCGCGGCCGCCCCCGGCACGCGCACACCGCTGCAGAGCCCTGCAGAGCCCCCCCGCCTGCCCTTTGCAGAGATTTCACCCCCCTCGCCTCGGCTCATCTGCCCTTATTTACAGCGCCTGCTGCGAGGCGCAGCGTCGCCGCGTGTCGTGCTCGAGCCGCTGCTCCTAGAGGCTTCAGTAACAGCGCTTTCCTTTGAACATCGTTGCAAAATACTCCACAGACAAAAAAGAGTCAGAGGCTGCACTTAAAAAAACAAAACGAAAACAAAAAAACCACCCACCTACTTAACGGGACAATTTGCAAGCGTTCCAAGAAGCAGCCGTTCTTCTTTAGGGCTTTCGACCTCTCGCCTTTACTGATCGTTAAACAAAATAAACAGCCCAAAGCAAGCCGCGCTATTTGCTTGACAGACTGCTCGGTTTTTATTATTAAACAGTACGAGATGCCGGCACGCGGTATCTCTTCTTCGGATTCTCGGGCTGACGTTCCTTCGGCCGCATGCACGCGGTCAAAGGCGTCTGTCCCGCCGCGCACGGTCTCGCTAAAAGAACGGGGGGGGGAACAAACGCGCGCGCGGGCACTCGCGGACCCGATCTTCGGGTCCAAAAGAAAACTCTCTAAGAAGCGGAGCAGGCGGGCCAAAGAGGTGCCGCCTTCTTTGCGCCGCGCTTCTTTCCTCGCCCAGACGTGGGCCGCCTCTCGCCGCTCTCACGGTACGCCCTAGCGGCGAGGACACGGCGAAACGTTTCGGAAACGACGGCGTTTCCCAGAAGCGTTTCCGCCGCCTCGGGAAAACGGCCGAAGGAGAGGCTCGCGCGGGGCGCGTAACTGGAAAGAACGCTCCGCGCAGAGGCCTCCTCAAGCGAGCAGCCCGGGGCAGGGATGCCGGGCTCTCCGGGAGCGCGGGAGTTCTCACGTCCTTACCGAGCACGAGGAAATGCTTTTTCACCGGGAGGGTGACCGAGCAGCGGAGCAGGTTGCCCCGAGAGGTTGCGGAGTCTCCTTCTCTGGAGACGGCGCAAAGCCGCCCGGACGCGATCCCGTGCGAGGCGCTCTGGGCCACCCTGCTCGAGCAGGGGGGTCGCACTAGACGACCTCCAGAGGTCCCTTCCAACCTCAGCGATCCTGCCATCCCGCGAACAGAGAGCGCCGCCGGCGACACACGAGACGCCGCAGCGACGCCCGTCGCCGGAGGGAAGCCTGCGAGAAGAGCGAAAGAAAAGCGGACGGTGAGGACAGAGACGAAGCGACGAGCCCCTCGCGATTCGGACGCGCCTCGCGATTTACGGCCTAGCGTTTCGAGGCGCGCCTTCGGCAATCCCGTCCAAGCAATCGAGTTCCCCCCAAGGCCGAGACGAGGACGAAACGCCTCTCCAAGGAAGGCACGGCAGAAGCGCGCCGGCCTCTAAACCACCGGTTTGTCTCGACACGGGAAAAGCTTCGACGACGCTTTCCCGAGCGGGGCCAACGCGGGGCCCCCCCTCAGCCCCGTGACGGTTTCGATGCCGAACGCCCAGCAGCAACGCAAGTTACGAATGCCAAAAGAGCGCCGCTACAGGGTGCAAAGCCTAGCTCAAATTTCGGCAGCCAAAAGCAAACCTGTGGCAGAAGGAGCCGGCTGCAGCTGCAGGCTGGCGAGGCCTCGCGGGCGACGCTCCTCTGGCTGGCTGTGCAGCTGAATTCCTCCTCCTCCCGTTGGCTCGCGCTGGCACGTGGCAGCTCTGGTCGACGGAGACCCGGTGAAAGCCAGAAAACAAGAAGAAAAAACAAAAAACAACTGAAAACAAGGGAAGAAGGAAGGAAGGAAGGAAGGAAGGAAGGAAGGAAGGAAGGAAGGAAGGAAGGAAGGAAGGAAGGAAGGAAGGAAGGAAGGAAGGAAGGAAGGAAGGAAGGAAGGAAGGAAGGAAGGAAGGAAGGAAGGAAGGAAGGAAGGAAGGAAGGAAGGAAGGAAGGAAGGAAGGAAGGAAGGAAGGAAGGAAGGAAGGAAGGAAGGAAGGAAGGAAGGAAGGAAGGAAGGAAGGAAGGAAGGAAGGAAGGAGAAAAGAAGCAAGCTCACTCTCTCTCTCTCACATTAATTATTAATTAATTACTTGCTGATTCAAAGCTCGGCAGAAAATCCGCACAATCCAAAGGTGTTGCTAAGCTCACCGGCGCATCTGCTATGCGAGAAGGAAGGAGTCCCAATTCCGCAAGGCTCTCCCTTTTCTTCCAGCTGCCGGCTTCCTGCTGCCCCAAAGACCAGTGCCAGGCAAGTCGCCCGGGGTCGCGCTAACTGAGCCTTCCTGAAAGGCACCTCTTCGTCTTACCGCTCGCACGCTCGCCTCTCCCTCTCTCTCCGGCCACCTGACCGCCGTTCCCCTAAGACGGGAATTGGCCGCCTCGGAGCTCTTAAAGCTCGACGCTTCGCAGACGCAGAGAGAGAGAGAGTCGCGCGCACGCAAACGGACGGACGCAGCAGCGTCCTTTCCGTCACGCGTACGCACCTCCCGTTAGGTGTCGGTCATCGGTTATTCCGATCGCCATTACCGGCGAACCTTCCTCGCCGGGAGGAACGAACGAACGGGCTTTCCCTTTCGGGGCGACGGAGACGGCTCTCGCTCGGTCCCCTTCGATTTCGTTCCTTCGGCTCGCTGACGTTTTTCTGGTCTCTTCGGCTTCGGCCGCGGCGACGACGAATCTAAAAATTAAACGTCCCGTCTTTCCTTTTCTACGTACGCGCGGACGATAACAAAACGGAACGCAAACGACCGAAGCAAAACCAAGGCAGCTACGGTTAACGAGAGCCGCAGGGCAGCGACGGGTCGCTCGGCCCTCAGCGCCGCCTCCGGGAGGGAGGCCGAAAGAACGAACGTTCCGCATCGGGAGTTACCTCGGTTACCCGGGCCAGAACACGCCTCCTACTGTCGCAGCTTCTGGGGAGACCGAGGGTCCGCTGCCGCGTTTTCGCTTCCTCCTTTCAGCCCGCCCCTTCGGGAGTAAGCGCAAAAAACCGCTCGCTCGTCCGCCTTTGCTCTTTGTCAGCGCTTGCTATCGTCGCTTCCGCCTCTGTAACGAAGAGAGAAAATTGCATTTCGCTTCCAAGAAAACACTTCGACTTACGACGCGCTTCCTTTTTCTCTTTCCCGGGTTTTTTTTTTTTTTTTTTTTTTTCCCCTCCCCTTTCTTTCTTTTTCCTTCTTTCCCTCAAAGGAAAGGTCTTAATACACCGCTTCGCATCGTACGGTACGGGGCAAGCCGTTTGGAAACGCTACAGGGCCGACGCCGCGCCGCAACCCTGCTCCGGGGTCCGCCTGCCCCCCCGCTCCGCCGCGCCCCGCCGCGCCGCCTCCGCAGGGGCGAGCGCGCGCCCCGGCCCGCGCTGCCAACGAACCGGCGCCCTAAACGCCGCGCACGCAAAACGCAAAGTCACACCCGCGCTCCCGGCGCGGCGCCGGGTCCCAGCCCGCCCCCCCCCCCCACTCGCCCCGCACCGCCGCCTCCACGCAGCGACGGCCGCAGCGGGCAGGACGCAGCCCGACGCCCCCCGAACCTACGCGTTCGCCTCACCCGGGGGCCCCACATCCTTCACGCCACCTCCGCCCTCACCCGCCGCCGCCCAGCAAAAACGCCCTCCCTGCTCGCCGCCATCTTGCTTCCCCGCCGCCGCGCACGCGACGCTCGCCAACGGACCGCGGCGGCAGTGGCGCTTGAGCACCGCGCATGCGCCGGCTCGGACGGCGCGGGGGGGGGGAGCGAGGGGAACGCGAGGGGCGGGGGGGGGAGCGGGATGGGAGCGGGAGGGGCGGGGGGGAGCCGAGGAATCCCGAGGGGCGGGGGGGAGCGAGGGGAGCGGGAAGGGCGGGGGGGGGAGCCGGGGGAGCCCGAGGGGCGGGGGGGGGAGCGAGGGGAGCGGGAGGGGCGGGGGGGGGAGCGGGAGGGGAGCGGGGGAGCGAGAAGGGCGGGGGGGGGAGCCGGGGGAGCCCGAGGGGCGGGGGGGAGCCGGGGAATCCCGAGGGGCGGGGGGGGGGAGCGAGGGGAGCGGGAAGGGCGGGGGGGGGAGCCGGGGGAGCCCGAGGGGCGGGCGGGAGCACGAAGGGAGGCCAGACCCGCAATGGCGCACTCGCGTGCTCATGGCGCGGCGCTGCAGCCGGGCGGCTCACGCGTGCGAACCGCAGCTCGCCGCGGCAGCCCGGGGCTCCCAGCGAGCGCCCCGGGGCTGCCCGTGCCCGTGGCCGCTCCAAGAGCACCGGGAAGGGGCGACGAGCACGCTCCATTCGCTTACCCGTTACCGAAACGGCGGAGAGCAGCAGCAAACATGGCGACCGGCACTGAGCATGTGCGCGCCGGCTGTCTGCGCATGCGCGCCCCCCCCCCACGGGGTGCAGTACCGCTTTTCGGACACAGGGTGGCAGCAGTGAGCACGTCGGAACCCAGTGCGCATGCGCGCCCCCCCACCGGGTGCAGTACCGCTTTTCGGACACAGGGTGGCAGCAGTGAGCACGTCGGAACCCAGTGCGCATGCGCGCCCCCCCCACAGGGTGCAGTACCGCTTTTTGGACACAGGGTGGCAGCAGTGAGCGCGGCGGAACCCAGTGCGCGTGCGCGCCCCCCCTTTCCGTGCCGTACCGCTTTTTTGACGCCCCGAGGGGAGCAGTGAGCGCAGCCGGCCACCGTGCACCCGCGCGCCCCCCTTACCGTGCCATACCGCTTTTTTGACGCCCCGAGGGGAGCAGTGAGCGCAGCCGGCCACCGTGCGCGTGCGCGCCCCCCTTTCCGTGCCGTACCACTTTTTTGACGCCCCCAGCGCAGCAGGGCGCGCGGCCGGCCACCGTGCGCGTGCGCGCCCCCCTTTCCGTGCCATACCGCTTTTTTGACGCCCCGAGGGGAGCAGTGAGCGCAGCCGGCCGCCGTGCGCGTGCGCGCCCCCCTTTCCGTGCCATACCGCTTCTTTGACGCCCCGAAGGCAGCAGGGCGCGCGGCTCGCCGCCGTGCGCGTGCGCGTCCCCCCTTTCCGTGCCATACCGCTTCGACGCCCCGAAGGCAGCAGGGCGCGCGTCCGGCCGCCGTGCGCGTGCGCGTCCCCCCTTTCCGTGCCATACCGCTTTTTTGACGCCCCCAGCGCAGCAGGGCGCGCGTCCGGCCGCCGTGCGCGTGCGCGTCCCCCCTTTCCGTGCCATACCGCTTCTTTGACGCCCCCAGCGCAGCAGGGCGCGCGGCCGGCCGCCGTGCGCGTCCGCGTCCCCCCTTTCCGTGCCATACCGCTTTTTTGACGCCCCGAGGGCAGCAGTGAGCGCAGCCGGCCACCGTGCGCGTGCGCGCCCCCCTTTCCGTGCCGTACCGCTTTTTTGACGCCCCGAGGGCAGCAGGGCGCGCGGCCGCCCCCGGCACGCGCACACCGCTGCAGAGCCCTGCAGAGCCCCCCCGCCTGCCCTTTGCAGAGATTTCACCCCCCTCGCCTCGGCTCATCTGCCCTTATTTACAGCGCCTGCTGCGAGGCGCAGCGTCGCCGCGTGTCGTGCTCGAGCCGCTGCTCCTAGAGGCTTCAGTAACAGCGCTTTCCTTTGAACATCGTTGCAAAATACTCCACAGACAAAAAAGAGTCAGAGGCTGCACTTAAAAAAACAAAACGAAAACAAAAAAACCACCCACCTACTTAACGGGACAATTTGCAAGCGTTCCAAGAAGCAGCCGTTCTTCTTTAGGGCTTTCGACCTCTCGCCTTTACTGATCGTTAAACAAAATAAACAGCCCAAAGCAAGCCGCGCTATTTGCTTGACAGACTGCTCGGTTTTTATTATTAAACAGTACGAGATGCCGGCACGCGGTATCTCTTCTTCGGATTCTCGGGCTGACGTTCCTTCGGCCGCATGCACGCGGTCAAAGGCGTCTTTTTCACGTCCCGCCGCGCACGGTCTCGCTAAAAGAACGGGGGGGGAACAAACGCGCGCGCGGCACTCGCGGACCCGATCTTCGGGTCCAAAAGAAAACTCTCTAAGAAGCGGAGCAGGCGGGCCAAAGAGGTGCCGCCTTCTTTGCGCCGCGCTTCTTTCCTCGCCCAGACGTGGGCCGCCTCTCGCCGCTCTCACGGTACGCCCTAGCGGCGAGGACACGGCGAAACGTTTCGGAAACGACGGCGTTTCCCAGAAGCGTTTCCGCCGCCTCGGGAAAACGGCCGAAGGAGAGGCTCGCGCGGGGCGCGTAACTGGAAAGAACGCTCCGCGCAGAGGCCTCCTCAAGCGAGCAGCCCGGGGCAGGGATGCCGGGCTCTCCGGGAGCGCGGGAGTTCTCACGTCCTTACCGAGCACGAGGAAATGCTTTTTCACCGGGAGGGTGACCGAGCAGCGGAGCAGGTTGCCCCGAGAGGTTGCGGAGTCTCCTTCTCTGGAGACGGCGCAAAGCCGCCCGGACGCGATCCCGTGCGAGGCGCTCTGGGCCACCCTGCTCGAGCAGGGGGGTCGCACTAGACGACCTCCAGAGGTCCCTTCCAACCTCAGCGATCCTGCCATCCCGCGAACAGAGAGCGCCGCCGGCGACACACGAGACGCCGCAGCGACGCCCGTCGCCGGAGGGAAGCCTGCGAGAAGAGCGAAAGAAAAGCGGACGGTGAGGACAGAGACGAAGCGACGAGCCCCTCGCGATTCGGACGCGCCTCGCGATTTACGGCCTAGCGTTTCGAGGCGCGCCTTCGGCAATCCCGTCCAAGCAATCGAGTTCCCCCCAAGGCCGAGACGAGGACGAAACGCCTCTCCAAGGAAGGCACGGCAGAAGCGCGCCGGCCTCTAAACCACCGGTTTGTCTCGACACGGAAAAGCTTCGACGACGCTTTCCCGAGCGGGGCCAACGCGGGGCCCCCCCTCAGCCCCGTGACGGTTTCGATGCCGAACGCCCAGCAGCAACGCAAGTTACGAATGCCAAAAGAGCGCCGCTACAGGGTGCAAAGCCTAGCTCAAATTTCGGCAGCCAAAAGCAAACCTGGGGCAGAAGGAGCCGGCTGCAGCTGCAGGCTGGCGAGGCCTCGCGGGCGACGCTCCTCTGGCTGGCTGTGCAGCTGAATTCCTCCTCCTCCCGTTGGCTCGCGCTGGCACGTGGCAGCTCTGGTCGACGGAGACCCGGTGAAAGCCAGAAAACAAGAAGAAAAAACAAAAAACAACTGAAAACAAGGGAAGAGGGAGGGAGGGAGGGAGGGAGGGAGGAAGGGAGGAAGGGAGGAAGGAAGGAAGGAAGGAAGGAAGGAGAAAAGAAGCAAGCTCACTCTCTCTCTCTCACATTAATTATTAATTAATTACTTGCTGATTCAAAGCTCGGCAGAAAATCCGCACAATCCAAAGGTGTTGCTAAGCTCACCGGCGCATCTGCTATGCGAGAAGGAAGGAGTCCCAATTCCGCAAGGCTCTCCCTTTTCTTCCAGCTGCCGGCTTCCTGCTGCCCCAAAGACCAGTGCCAGGCAAGTCGCCCGGGGTCGCGCTAACTGAGCCTTCCTGAAAGGCACCTCTTCGTCTTACCGCTCGCACGCTCGCCTCTCCCTCTCTCTCCGGCCACCTGACCGCCGTTCCCCTAAGACGGGAATTGGCCGCCTCGGAGCTCTTAAAGCTCGACGCTTCGCAGACGCAGAGAGAGAGAGAGTCGCGCGCACGCAAACGGACGGACGCAGCAGCGTCCTTTCCGTCACGCGTACGCACCTCCCGTTAGGTGTCGGTCATCGGTTATTCCGATCGCCATTACCGGCGAACCTTCCTCGCCGGGAGGAACGAACGAACGGGCTTTCCCTTTCGGGGCGACGGAGACGGCTCTCGCTCGGTCCCCTTCGATTTCGTTCCTTCGGCTCGCTGACGTTTTTCTGGTCTCTTCGGCTTCGGCCGCGGCGACGACGAATCTAAAAATTAAACGTCCCGTCTTTCCTTTTCTACGTACGCGCGGACGATAACAAAACGGAACGCAAACGACCGAAGCAAAACCAAGGCAGCTACGGTTAACGAGAGCCGCAGGGCAGCGACGGGTCGCTCGGCCCTCAGCGCCGCCTCCGGGAGGGAGGCCGAAAGAACGAACGTTCCGCATCGGGAGTTACCTCGGTTACCCGGGCCAGAACACGCCTCCTACTGTCGCAGCTTCTGGGGAGACCGAGGGTCCGCTGCCGCGTTTTCGCTTCCTCCTTTCAGCCCGCCCCTTCGGGAGTAAGCGCAAAAAACCGCTCGCTCGTCCGCCTTTGCTCTTTGTCAGCGCTTGCTATCGTCGCTTCCGCCTCTGTAACGAAGAGAGAAAATTGCATTTCGCTTCCAAGAAAACACTTCGACTTACGACGCGCTTCCTTTTTCTCTTTCCCGGGTTTTTTTTTTTTTTTTTTTTTTCCCCTCCCCTTTCTTTCTTTTTCCTTCTTTCCCTCAAAGGAAAGGTCTTAATACACCGCTTCGCATCGTACGGTACGGGGCAAGCCGTTTGGAAACGCTACAGGGCCGACGCCGCGCCGCAACCCTGCTCCGGGGTCCGCCTGCCCCCCCGCTCCGCCGCGCCCCGCCGCGCCGCCTCCGCAGGGGCGAGCGCGCGCCCCGGCCCGCGCTGCCAACGAACCGGCGCCCTAAACGCCGCGCACGCAAGCAAACGCAAAGTCACACCCGCGCTCCCGGCGCGGCGCCGGGTCCCAGCCCGCCCCCCCCCCCCCACTCGCCCCGCACCGCCGCCTCCACGCAGCGACGGCCGCAGCGGGCAGGACGCAGCCCGACGCCCCCCGAACCTACGCGTTCGCCTCACCCGGGGGCCCCACATCCTTCACGCCACCTCCGCCCTCACCCGCCGCCGCCCAGCAAAAACGCCCTCCCTGCTCGCCGCCATCTTGCTTCCCCGCCGCCGCGCACGCGACGCTCGCCAACGGACCGCGGCGGCAGTGGCGCTTGAGCACCGCGCATGCGCCGGCTCGGACGGCGCGGGGGGGGGGAGCGAGGGGAACGCGAGGGGCGGGGGGGGGAGCGGGATGGGAGCGGGAGGGGCGGGGGGGAGCCGAGGAATCCCGAGGGGCGGGGGGGAGCGAGGGGAGCGGGAAGGGCGGGGGGGGGAGCCGGGGGAGCCCGAGGGGCGGGGGGGGGGAGCGAGGGGAGCGGGAGGGGCGGGGGGGGAGCGGGAGGGGAGCGGGGGAGCGAGAAGGGCGGGGGGGGGAGCCGGGGGAGCCCGAGGGGCGGGGGGGGAGCCGGGGAATCCCGAGGGGCGGGGGGGGGAGCGAGGGGAGCGGGAAGGGCGGGGGGGGGAGCCGGGGGAGCCCGAGGGGCGGGCGGGAGCACGAAGGGAGGCCAGACCCGCAATGGCGCACTCGCGTGCTCATGGCGCGGCGCTGCAGCCGGGCGGCTCACGCGTGCGAACCGCAGCTCGCCGCGGCAGCCCGGGGCTCCCAGCGAGCGCCCCGGGCTGCCCGTGCCCGTGGCCGCTCCAAGAGCACCGGGAAGGGGCGACGAGCACGCTCCATTCGCTTACCCGTTACCGAAACGGCGGAGAGCAGCAGCAAACATGGCGACCGGCACTGAGCATGTGCGCGCCGGCTGTCTGCGCATGCGCGCCCCCCCCCCCACGGGGTGCAGTACCGCTTTTCGGACACAGGGTGGCAGCAGTGAGCACGTCGGAACCCAGTGCGCATGCGCGCCCCCCCACCGGGTGCAGTACCGCTTTTCGGACACAGGGTGGCAGCAGTGAGCACGTCGGAACCCAGTGCGCATGCGCGCCCCCCCCACAGGGTGCAGTACCGCTTTTTGGACACAGGGTGGCAGCAGTGAGCGCGGCGGAACCCAGTGCGCGTGCGCGCCCCCCCTTTCCGTGCCGTACCGCTTTTTTGACGCCCCGAGGGGAGCAGTGAGCGCAGCCGGCCACCGTGCACCCGCGCGCCCCCCCTTACCGTGCCATACCGCTTTTTTGACGCCCCGAGGGGAGCAGTGAGCGCAGCCGGCCACCGTGCGCGTGCGCGCCCCCCTTTCCGTGCCGTACCACTTTTTTGACGCCCCCAGCGCAGCAGGGCGCGCGGCCGGCCACCGTGCGCGTGCGCGCCCCCCTTTCCGTGCCATACCGCTTTTTTGACGCCCCGAGGGGAGCAGTGAGCGCAGCCGGCCGCCGTGCGCGTGCGCGCCCCCCTTTCCGTGCCATACCGCTTCTTTGACGCCCCGAAGGCAGCAGGGCGCGCGGCTCGCCGCCGTGCGCGTGCGCGTCCCCCCTTTCCGTGCCATACCGCTTCGACGCCCCGAAGGCAGCAGGGCGCGCGTCCGGCCGCCGTGCGCTGTGCGCGTCCCCCCTTTCCGTGCCATACCGCTTTTTTGACGCCCCCAGCGCAGCAGGGCGCGCGTCCGGCCGCCCGTGCGCGTGCGCGTCCCCCCTTTCCGTGCCATACCGCTTCTTTGACGCCCCCAGCGCAGCAGGTGCGCGCGGCCGGCCGCCGTGCGCGTCCGCGTCCCCCCTTTCCGTGCCATACCGCTTTTTTGACGCCCCGAGGGGAGCAGTGAGCGCAGCCGGCCACCGTGCGCATGCGCGTCCCCCCTTTCCGTGCCATACTGCTTTTTTGACGCCCCCAGCGCAGCAGGGCGCGCGGCCGGCCGCCGTGCGCGTCCGCGTCCCCCCTTTCCGTGCCATACCGCTTTTTTGACGCCCCGAGGGCAGCAGTGAGCGCAGCCGGCCACCGTGCGCGTGCGCGCCCCCCTTTCCGTGCCGTACCGCTTTTTTGACGCCCCGAGGGCAGCAGGGCACGCGGCCGCCCCCGGCACGCGCACACCGCTGCAGAGCCCTGCAGAGCCCCCCCGCCTGCCCTTTGCAGAGATTTCACCCCCCTCGCCTCGGCTCATCTGCCCTTATTTACAGCGCCTGCTGCGAGGCGCAGCGTCGCCGCGTGTCGTGCTCGAGCCGCTGCTCCTAGAGGCTTCAGTAACAGCGCTTTCCTTTGAACATCGTTGCAAAATACTCCACAGACAAAAAAGAGTCAGAGGCTGCACTTAAAAAAACAAAACGAAAACAAAAAAACCACCCACCTACTTAACGGGACAATTTGCAAGCGTTCCAAGAAGCAGCCGTTCTTCTTTAGGGCTTTCGACCTCTCGCCTTTACTGATCGTTAAACAAAATAAACAGCCCAAAGCAAGCCGCGCTATTTGCTTGACAGACTGCTCGGTTTTTATTATTAAACAGTACGAGATGCCGGCACGCGGTATCTCTTCTTCGGATTCTCGGGCTGACGTTCCTTCGGCCGCATGCACGCGGTCAAAGGCGTCTTTTTCACGTCCCGCCGCGCACGGTCTCGCTAAAAGAACGGGGGGGGAACAAACGCGCGCGCGGGGCACTCGCGGACCCGATCTTCGGGTCCAAAAGAAAACTCTCTAAGAAGCGGAGCAGGCGGGCCAAAGAGGTGCCGCCTTCTTTGCGCCGCGCTTCTTTCCTCGCCCAGACGTGGGCCGCCTCTCGCCGCTCTCACGGTACGCCCTAGCGGCGAGGACACGGCGAAACGTTTCGGAAACGACGGCGTTTCCCAGAAGCGTTTCCGCCGCCTCGGGAAAACGGCCGAAGGAGAGGCTCGCGCGGGGCGCGTAACTGGAAAGAACGCTCCGCGCAGAGGCCTCCTCAAGCGAGCAGCCCGGGGCAGGGATGCCGGGCTCTCCGGGAGCGCGGGAGTTCTCACGTCCTTACCGAGCACGAGGAAATGCTTTTTCACCGGGAGGGTGACCGAGCAGCGGAGCAGGTTGCCCCGAGAGGTTGCGGAGTCTCCTTCTCTGGAGACGGCGCAAAGCCGCCCGGACGCGATCCCGTGCGAGGCGCTCTGGGCCACCCTGCTCGAGCAGGGGGGTCGCACTAGACGACCTCCAGAGGTCCCTTCCAACCTCAGCGATCCTGCCATCCCGCGAACAGAGAGCGCCGCCGGCGACACACGAGACGCCGCAGCGACGCCCGTCGCCGGAGGGAAGCCTGCGAGAAGAGCGAAAGAAAAGCGGACGGTGAGGACAGAGACGAAGCGACGAGCCCCTCGCGATTCGGACGCGCCTCGCGATTTACGGCCTAGCGTTTCGAGGCGCGCCTTCGGCAATCCCGTCCAAGCAATCGAGTTCCCCCCAAGGCCGAGACGAGGACGAAACGCCTCTCCAAGGAAGGCACGGCAGAAGCGCGCCGGCCTCTAAACCACCGGTTTGTCTCGACACGGGAAAAGCTTCGACGACGCTTTCCCGAGCGGGGCCAACGCGGGGCCCCCCCTCAGCCCCGTGACGGTTTCGATGCCGAACGCCCAGCAGCAACGCAAGTTACGAATGCCAAAAGAGCGCCGCTACAGGGTGCAAAGCCTAGCTCAAATTTCGGCAGCCAAAAGCAAACCTGGGGCAGAAGGAGCCGGCTGCAGCTGCAGGCTGGCGAGGCCTCGCGGGCGACGCTCCTCTGGCTGGCTGTGCAGCTGAATTCCTCCTCCTCCCGTTGGCTCGCGCTGGCACGTGGCAGCTCTGGTCGACGGAGACCCGGTGAAAGCCAGAAAACAAGAAGAAAAAACAAAAAACAACTGAAAACAAGGGAAGAGGGAGGGAGGGAGGGAGGGAGGGAGGAAGGGAGGAAGGGAGGAAGGAAGGAAGGAAGGAAGGAAGGAGAAAAGAAGCAAGCTCACTCTCTCTCTCTCACATTAATTATTAATTAATTACTTGCTGATTCAAAGCTCGGCAGAAAATCCGCACAATCCAAAGGTGTTGCTAAGCTCACCGGCGCATCTGCTATGCGAGAAGGAAGGAGTCCCAATTCCGCAAGGCTCTCCCTTTTCTTCCAGCTGCCGGCTTCCTGCTGCCCCAAAGACCAGTGCCAGGCAAGTCGCCCGGGGTCGCGCTAACTGAGCCTTCCTGAAAGGCACCTCTTCGTCTTACCGCTCGCACGCTCGCCTCTCCCTCTCTCTCCGGCCACCTGACCGCCGTTCCCCTAAGACGGGAATTGGCCGCCTCGGAGCTCTTAAAGCTCGACGCTTCGCAGACGCAGAGAGAGAGAGAGTCGCGCGCACGCAAACGGACGGACGCAGCAGCGTCCTTTCCGTCACGCGTACGCACCTCCCGTTAGGTGTCGGTCATCGGTTATTCCGATCGCCATTACCGGCGAACCTTCCTCGCCGGGAGGAACGAACGAACGGGCTTTCCCTTTCGGGGCGACGGAGACGGCTCTCGCTCGGTCCCCTTCGATTTCGTTCCTTCGGCTCGCTGACGTTTTTCTGGTCTCTTCGGCTTCGGCCGCGGCGACGACGAATCTAAAAATTAAACGTCCCGTCTTTCCTTTTCTACGTACGCGCGGACGATAACAAAACGGAACGCAAACGACCGAAGCAAAACCAAGGCAGCTACGGTTAACGAGAGCCGCAGGGCAGCGACGGGTCGCTCGGCCCTCAGCGCCGCCTCCGGGAGGGAGGCCGAAAGAACGAACGTTCCGCATCGGGAGTTACCTCGGTTACCCGGGCCAGAACACGCCTCCTACTGTCGCAGCTTCTGGGGAGACCGAGGGTCCGCTGCCGCGTTTTCGCTTCCTCCTTTCAGCCCGCCCCTTCGGGAGTAAGCGCAAAAAACCGCTCGCTCGTCCGCCTTTGCTCTTTGTCAGCGCTTGCTATCGTCGCTTCCGCCTCTGTAACGAAGAGAGAAAATTGCATTTCGCTTCCAAGAAAACACTTCGACTTACGACGCGCTTCCTTTTTCTCTTTCCCGGGTTTTTTTTTTTTTTTTTTTTTTCCCCTCCCCTTTCTTTCTTTTTCCTTCTTTCCCTCAAAGGAAAGGTCTTAATACACCGCTTCGCATCGTACGGTACGGGGCAAGCCGTTTGGAAACGCTACAGGGCCGACGCCGCGCCGCAACCCTGCTCCGGGGTCCGCCTGCCCCCCCGCTCCGCCGCGCCCCGCCGCGCCGCCTCCGCAGGGGCGAGCGCGCGCCCCGGCCCGCGCTGCCAACGAACCGGCGCCCTAAACGCCGCGCACGCAAAACGCAAAGTCACACCCGCGCTCCCGGCGCGGCGCCGGGTCCCAGCCCGCCCCCCCCCCCCCACTCGCCCCGCACCGCCGCCTCCACGCAGCGACGGCCGCAGCGGGCAGGACGCAGCCCGACGCCCCCCGAACCTACGCGTTCGCCTCACCCGGGGGCCCCACATCCTTCACGCCACCTCCGCCCTCACCCGCCGCCGCCCAGCAAAAACGCCCTCCCTGCTCGCCGCCATCTTGCTTCCCCGCCGCCGCGCACGCGACGCTCGCCAACGGACCGCGGCGGCAGTGGCGCTTGAGCACCGCGCATGCGCCGGCTCGGACGGCGCGGGGGGGGGGAGCGAGGGGAACGCGAGGGGCGGGGGGGGGAGCGGGATGGGAGCGGGAGGGGCGGGGGGGAGCCGAGGAATCCCGAGGGGCGGGGGGGAGCGAGGGGAGCGGGAAGGGCGGGGGGGGGAGCCGGGGGAGCCCGAGGGGCGGGGGGGGGAGCGAGGGGAGCGGGAGGGGCGGGGGGGGAGCGGGAGGGGAGCGGGGGAGCGAGAAGGGCGGGGGGGGGGAGCCGGGGGAGCCCGAGGGGCGGGGGGGAGCCGGGGAATCCCGAGGGGCGGGGGGGGGAGCGAGGGGAGCGGGAAGGGCGGGGGGGGGAGCCGGGGGAGCCCGAGGGGCGGGCGGGAGCACGAAGGGAGGCCAGACCCGCAATGGCGCACTCGCGTGCTCATGGCGCGGCGCTGCAGCCGGGCGGCTCACGCGTGCGAACCGCAGCTCGCCGCGGCAGCCCGGGGCTCCCAGCGAGCGCCCCGGGGCTGCCCGTGCCCGTGGCCGCTCCAAGAGCACCGGGAAGGGGCGACGAGCACGCTCCATTCGCTTACCCGTTACCGAAACGGCGGAGAGCAGCAGCAAACATGGCGACCGGCACTGAGCATGTGCGCGCCGGCTGTCTGCGCATGCGCGCCCCCCCCCCCACGGGGTGCAGTACCGCTTTTCGGACACAGGGTGGCAGCAGTGAGCACGTCGGAACCCACTGCGCATGCGCGCCCCCCCCACCGGGTGCAGTACCGCTTTTTGGACACAGGGTGGCAGCAGTGAGCACGTCGGAACCCAGTGCGCATGCGCGCCCCCCACCGGGTGCAGTACCGCTTTTCGGACACAGGGTGGCAGCAGTGAGCACGTCGGAACCCAGTGCGCATGCGCGCCCCCCCCACAGGGTGCAGTACCGCTTTTTGGACACAGGGTGGCAGCAGTGAGCGCGGCGGAACCCAGTGCGCGTGCGCGCCCCCCCCTTTCCGTGCCGTACCGCTTTTTTGACGCCCCGAGGGGAGCAGTGAGCGCAGCCGGCCACCGTGCACCCGCGCGCCCCCCTTACCGTGCCATACCGCTTTTTTGACGCCCCGAGGGGAGCAGTGAGCGCAGCCGGCCACCGTGCGCGTGCGCGCCCCCCTTTCCGTGCCGTACCACTTTTTTGACGCCCCCAGCGCAGCAGGGCGCGCGGCCGGCCACCGTGCGCGTGCGCGCCCCCCTTTCCGTGCCATACCGCTTTTTTGACGCCCCGAGGGGAGCAGTGAGCGCAGCCGGCCGCCGTGCGCGTGCGCGCCCCCCCTTTCCGTGCCATACCGCTTCTTTGACGCCCCGAAGGCAGCAGGGCGCGCGGCTCGCCGCCGTGCGCTGTGCGCGTCCCCCCTTTCCGTGCCATACCGCTTCGACGCCCCGAAGGCAGCAGGGCGCGCGTCCGGCCGCCGTGCGCGTGCGCGTCCCCCCTTTCCGTGCCATACCGCTTTTTTGACGCCCCCAGCGCAGCAGGGCGCGCGTCCGGCCGCCGTGCGCGTGCGCGTCCCCCCTTTCCGTGCCATACCGCTTCTTTGACGCCCCCAGCGCAGCAGGGCGCGCGGCCGGCCGCCGTGCGCGTCCGCGTCCCCCCTTTCCGTGCCATACCGCTTTTTTGACGCCCCGAGGGGAGCAGTGAGCGCAGCCGGCCACCGTGCGCATGCGCGTCCCCCCTTTCCGTGCCATACTGCTTTTTTGACGCCCCCAGCGCAGCAGGGCGCGCGGCCGGCCGCCGTGCGCGTCCGCGTCCCCCCTTTCCGTGCCATACCGCTTTTTTGACGCCCCGAGGGCAGCAGTGAGCGCAGCCGGCCACCGTGCGCGTGCGCGCCCCCCTTTCCGTGCCGTACCGCTTTTTTGACGCCCCGAGGGCAGCAGGGCGCGCGGCCGCCCCCGGCACGCGCACACCGCTGCAGAGCCCTGCAGAGCCCCCCCGCCTGCCCTTTGCAGAGATTTCACCCCCCTCGCCTCGGCTCATCTGCCCTTATTTACAGCGCCTGCTGCGAGGCGCAGCGTCGCCGCGTGTCGTGCTCGAGCCGCTGCTCCTAGAGGCTTCAGTAACAGCGCTTTCCTTTGAACATCGTTGCAAAATACTCCACAGACAAAAAAGAGTCAGAGGCTGCACTTAAAAAAACAAAACGAAAACAAAAAAACCACCCACCTACTTAACGGGACAATTTGCAAGCGTTCCAAGAAGCAGCCGTTCTTCTTTAGGGCTTTCGACCTCTCGCCTTTACTGATCGTTAAACAAAATAAACAGCCCAAAGCAAGCCGCGCTATTTGCTTGACAGACTGCTCGGTTTTTATTATTAAACAGTACGAGATGCCGGCACGCGGTATCTCTTCTTCGGATTCTCGGGCTGACGTTCCTTCGGCCGCACGCACGCGGTCAAAGGCGTCTTTTTCACGTCCCGCCGCGCACGGTCTCGCTAAAAGAACGGGGGGGGAACAAACGCGCGCGCGGCACTCGCGGACCCGATCTTCGGGTCCAAAAGAAAACTCTCTAAGAAGCGGAGCAGGCGGGCCAAAGAGGTGCCGCCTTCTTTGCGCCGCGCTTCTTTCCTCGCCCAGACGTGGGCCGCCTCTCGCCGCTCTCACGGTACGCCCTAGCGGCGAGGACACGGCGAAACGTTTCGGAAACGACGGCGTTTCCCAGAAGCGTTTCCGCCGCCTCGGGAAAACGGCCGAAGGAGAGGCTCGCGCGGGGCGCGTAACTGGAAAGAACGCTCCGCGCAGAGGCCTCCTCAAGCGAGCAGCCCGGGGCAGGGATGCCGGGCTCTCCGGGAGCGCGGGAGTTCTCACGTCCTTACCGAGCACGAGGAAATGCTTTTTCACCGGGAGGGTGACCGAGCAGCGGAGCAGGTTGCCCCGAGAGGTTGCGGAGTCTCCTTCTCTGGAGACGGCGCAAAGCCGCCCGGACGCGATCCCGTGCGAGGCGCTCTGGGCCACCCTGCTCGAGCAGGGGGGTCGCACTAGACGACCTCCAGAGGTCCCTTCCAACCTCAGCGATCCTGCCATCCCGCGAACAGAGAGCGCCGCCGGCGACACACGAGACGCCGCAGCGACGCCCGTCGCCGGAGGGAAGCCTGCGAGAAGAGCGAAAGAAAAGCGGACGGTGAGGACAGAGACGAAGCGACGAGCCCCTCGCGATTCGGACGCGCCTCGCGATTTACGGCCTAGCGTTTCGAGGCGCGCCTTCGGCAATCCCGTCCAAGCAATCGAGTTCCCCCCAAGGCCGAGACGAGGACGAAACGCCTCTCCAAGGAAGGCACGGCAGAAGCGCGCCGGCCTCTAAACCACCGGTTTGTCTCGACACGGGAAAAGCTTCGACGACGCTTTCCCGAGCGGGGCCAACGCGGGGCCCCCCCTCAGCCCCGTGACGGTTTCGATGCCGAACGCCCAGCAGCAACGCAAGTTACGAATGCCAAAAGAGCGCCGCTACAGGGTGCAAAGCCTAGCTCAAATTTCGGCAGCCAAAAGCAAACCTGTGGCAGAAGGAGCCGGCTGCAGCTGCAGGCTGGCGAGGCCTCGCGGGCGACGCTCCTCTGGCTGGCTGTGCAGCTGAATTCCTCCTCCTCCCGTTGGCTCGCGCTGGCACGTGGCAGCTCTGGTCGACGGAGACCCGGTGAAAGCCAGAAAACAAGAAGAAAAAACAAAAAACAACTGAAAACAAGGGAAGAAGGAAGGAAGGAAGGAAGGAAGGAAGGAAGGAAGGAAGGAAGGAAGGAAGGAAGGAAGGAAGGAAGGAAGGAAGGAAGGAAGGAAGGAAGGAAGGAAGGAAGGAAGGAAGGAAGGAAGGAAGGAAGGAAGGAAGGAAGGAAGGAAGGAAGGAAGGAAGGAAGGAAGGAAGGAAGGAAGGAAGGAAGGAAGGAAGGAAGGAAGGAAGGAAGGAAGGAAGGAAGGAAGGAAGGAAGGAAGGAAGGAAGGAAGGAAGGAAGGAAGGAAGAAGGAAGGAGAAAAGAAGCAAGCTCACTCTCTCTCTCTCACATTAATTATTAATTAATTACTTGCTGATTCAAAGCTCGGCAGAAAATCCGCACAATCCAAAGGTGTTGCTAAGCTCACCGGCGCATCTGCTATGCGAGAAGGAAGGAGTCCCAATTCCGCAAGGCTCTCCCTTTTCTTCCAGCTGCCGGCTTCCTGCTGCCCCAAAGACCAGTGCCAGGCAAGTCGCCCGGGGTCGCGCTAACTGAGCCTTCCTGAAAGGCACCTCTTCGTCTTACCGCTCGCACGCTCGCCTCTCCCTCTCTCTCCGGCCACCTGACCGCCGTTCCCCTAAGACGGGAATTGGCCGCCTCGGAGCTCTTAAAGCTCGACGCTTCGCAGACGCAGAGAGAGAGAGAGTCGCGCGCACGCAAACGGACGGACGCAGCAGCGTCCTTTCCGTCACGCGTACGCACCTCCCGTTAGGTGTCGGTCATCGGTTATTCCGATCGCCATTACCGGCGAACCTTCCTCGCCGGGAGGAACGAACGAACGGGCTTTCCCTTTCGGGGCGACGGAGACGGCTCTCGCTCGGTCCCCTTCGATTTCGTTCCTTCGGCTCGCTGACGTTTTTCTGGTCTCTTCGGCTTCGGCCGCGGCGACGACGAATCTAAAAATTAAACGTCCCGTCTTTCCTTTTCTACGTACGCGCGGACGATAACAAAACGGAACGCAAACGACCGAAGCAAAACCAAGGCAGCTACGGTTAACGAGAGCCGCAGGGCAGCGACGGGTCGCTCGGCCCTCAGCGCCGCCTCCGGGAGGGAGGCCGAAAGAACGAACGTTCCGCATCGGGAGTTACCTCGGTTACCCGGGCCAGAACACGCCTCCTACTGTCGCAGCTTCTGGGGAGACCGAGGGTCCGCTGCCGCGTTTTCGCTTCCTCCTTTCAGCCCGCCCCTTCGGGAGTAAGCGCAAAAAACCGCTCGCTCGTCCGCCTTTGCTCTTTGTCAGCGCTTGCTATCGTCGCTTCCGCCTCTGTAACGAAGAGAGAAAATTGCATTTCGCTTCCAAGAAAACACTTCGACTTACGACGCGCTTCCTTTTTCTCTTCCCCGGGTTTTTTTTTTTTTTTTTTTTTTTCCCCTCCCCTTTCTTTCTTTTTCCTTCTTTCCCTCAAAGGAAAGGTCTTAATACACCGCTTCGCATCGTACGGTACGGGGCAAGCCGTTTGGAAACGCTACAGGGCCGACGCCGCGCCGCAACCCTGCTCCGGGGTCCGCCTGCCCCCCCGCTCCGCCGCGCCCCGCCGCGCCGCCTCCGCAGGGGCGAGCGCGGCGCCCCGGCCCGCGCTGCCAACGAACCGGCGCCCTAAACGCCGCGCACGCAAAACGCAAAGTCACACCCGCGCTCCGGCGCGGCGCCGGGTCCCAGCCCGCCCCCCCCCCCCCACTCGCCCCGCACCGCCGCCTCCACGCAGCGACGGCCGCAGCGGGCAGGACGCAGCCCGACGCCCCCCGAACCTACGCGTTCGCCTCACCCGGGGGCCCCACATCCTTCACGCCACCTCCGCCCTCACCCGCCGCCGCCCAGCAAAAACGCCCTCCCTGCTCGCCGCCATCTTGCTTCCCCGCCGCCGCGCACGCGACGCTCGCCAACGGACCGCGGCGGCAGTGGCGCTTGAGCACCGCGCATGCGCCGGCTCGGACGGCGCGGGGGGGGGGGAGCGAGGGGAACGCGAGGGGCGGGGGGGGGAGCGGGATGGGAGCGGGAGGGGCGGGGGGGAGCCGAGGAATCCCGAGGGGCGGGGGGGGAGCGAGGGGAGCGGGAAGGGCGGGGGGGGGAGCCGGGGGAGCCCGAGGGGCGGGGGGGGGGAGCGAGGGGAGCGGGAGGGGCGGGGGGGGAGCGGGAGGGGAGCGGGGGAGCGAGAAGGGCGGGGGGGGGAGCCGGGGGAGCCCGAGGGGCGGGGGGGGAGCCGGGGAATCCCGAGGGGCGGGGGGGGGGAGCGAGGGGAGCGGGAAGGGCGGGGGGGGGGAGCCGGGGGAGCCCGAGGGGCGGGCGGGAGCACGAAGGGAGGCCAGACCCGCAATGGCGCACTCGCGTGCTCATGGCGCGGCGCTGCAGCCGGGCGGCTCACGCGTGCGAACCGCAGCTCGCCGCGGCAGCCCGGGGCTCCCAGCGAGCGCCCCGGGGCTGCCCGTGCCCGTGGCCGCTCCAAGAGCACCGGGAAGGGGCGACGAGCACGCTCCATTCGCTTACCCGTTACCGAAACGGCGGAGAGCAGCAGCAAACATGGCGACCGGCACTGAGCATGTGCGCGCCGGCTGTCTGCGCATGCGCGCCCCCCCCCCCACACGGGGTGCAGTACCGCTTTTCGGACACAGGGTGGCAGCAGTGAGCACGTCGGAACCCACTGCGCATGCGCGCCCCCCCCACCGGGTGCAGTACCGCTTTTTGGACACAGGGTGGCAGCAGTGAGCACGTCGGAACCCAGTGCGCATGCGCGCCCCCCACCGGGTGCAGTACTTTTTCGGACACAGGGTGGCAGCAGTGAGCACGTCGGAACCCAGTGCGCATGCGCGCCCCCCCCCACAGGGTGCAGTACCGCTTTTTTGGACACAGGGTGGCAGCAGTGAGCGCGGCGGAACCCAGTGCGCGTGCGCGCCCCCCCTTTCCGTGCCGTACCGCTTTTTTGACGCCCCGAGGGGAGCAGTGAGCGCAGCCGGCCACCGTGCACCCGCGCGCCCCCCTTACCGTGCCATACCGCTTTTTTGACGCCCCGAGGGGAGCAGTGAGCGCAGCCGGCCACCGTGCGCGTGCGCGCCCCCCCTTTCCGTGCCGTACCACTTTTTTGACGCCCCCCAGCGCAGCAGGGCGCGCGGCCGGCCACCGTGCGCGTGCGCGCCCCCCTTTCCGTGCCATACCGCTTTTTTGACGCCCCGAGGGGAGCAGTGAGCGCAGCCGGCCGCCGTGCGCGTGCGCGCCCCCCTTTCCGTGCCATACCGCTTCTTTGACGCCCCGAAGGCAGCAGGGCGCGCGGCTCGCCGCCGTGCGCGTGCGCGTCCCCCCCTTTCCGTGCCATACCGCTTCTTTGACGCCCCGAAGGCAGCAGGGCGCGCGTCCGGCCGCCGTGCGCGTGCGCGTCCCCCCTTTCCGTGCCATACCGCTTTTTTGACGCCCCCAGCGCAGCAGGGCGCGCGGCCGGCCGCCGTGCGCGTGCGCGTCCCCCCTTTCCGTGCCATACCGCTTCTTTGACGCCCCCAGCGCAGCAGGGCGCGCGGCCGGCCGCCCGTGCGCGTCCGCGTCCCCCCTTTCCGTGCCATACCGCTTTTTTGACGCCCCGAGGGGAGCAGTGAGCGCAGCCGGCCACCGTGCGCATGCGCGTCCCCCCTTTCCGTGCCATACTGCTTTTTTGACGCCCCCAGCGCAGCAGGGCGCGCGGCCGGCCGGCCGCTCCGTGCGCGTCCGCGTCCCCCCTTTCCGTGCCATACCGCTTTTTTGACGCCCCGAGGGGAGCAGTGAGCGCAGCCGGCCACCGTGCGCGTGCGCGCCCCCCTTTCCGTGCCGTACCGCTTTTTTGACGCCCCGAGGGCAGCAGGGCGCGCGGCCGCCCCCGGCACGCGCACACCGCTGCAGAGCCCTGCAGAGCCCCCCCATCCTGCCCTTTGCAGAGATTTCACCCCCCTCGCCTCGGCTCATCTGCCCTTATTTACAGCGCCTGCTGCGAGGCGCAGCGTCGCCGCGTGTCGTGCTCGAGCCGCTGCTCCTAGAGGCTTCAGTAACAGCGCTTTCCTTTGAACATCGTTGCAAAATACTCCACAGACAAAAAAGAGTCAGAGGCTGCACTTAAAAAAACAAAACGAAAACAAAAAAACCACCCACCTACTTAACGGGACAATTTTGCAAGCGTTCCAAGAAGCAGCCGTTCTTCTTTAGGGCTTTCGACCTCTCGCCTTTACTGATCGTTAAACAAAATAAACAGCCCAAAGCAAGCCGCGCTATTTGCTTGACAGACTGCTCGGTTTTTATTATTAAACAGTACGAGATGCCGGCACGCGGTATCTCTTCTTCGGATTCTCGGGCTGACGTTCCTTCGGCCGCACGCACGCGGTCAAAGGCGTCTTTTTCACGTCCCGCCGCGCACGGTCTCGCTAAAAGAACGGGGGGGGAACAAACGCGCGCGCGGCACTCGCGGACCCGATCTTCGGGTCCAAAAGAAAACTCTCTAAGAAGCGGAGCAGGCGGGCCAAAGAGGTGCCGCCTTCTTTGCGCCGCGCTTCTTTCCTCGCCCAGACGTGGGCCGCCTCTCGCCGCTCTCACGGTACGCCCTAGCGGCGAGGACACGGCGAAACGTTTCGGAAACGACGGCGTTTCCCAGAAGCGTTTCCGCCGCCTCGGGAAAACGGCCGAAGGAGAGGCTCGCGCGGGGCGCGTAACTGGAAAGAACGCTCCGCGCAGAGGCCTCCTCAAGCGAGCAGCCCGGGGCAGGGATGCCGGGCTCTCCGGGAGCGCGGGAGTTCTCACGTCCTTACCGAGCACGAGGAAATGCTTTTTCACCGGGAGGGTGACCGAGCAGCGGAGCAGGTTGCCCCGAGAGGTTGCGGAGTCTCCTTCTCTGGAGACGGCGCAAAGCCGCCCGGACGCGATCCCGTGCGAGGCGCTCTGGGCCACCCTGCTCGAGCAGGGGGGTCGCACTAGACGACCTCCAGAGGTCCCTTCCAACCTCAGCGATCCTGCCATCCCGCGAACAGAGAGCGCCGCCGGCGACACACGAGACGCCGCAGCGACGCCCGTCGCCGGAGGGAAGCCTGCGAGAAGAGCGAAAGAAAAGCGGACGGTGAGGACAGAGACGAAGCGACGAGCCCCTCGCGATTCGGACGCGCCTCGCGATTTACGGCCTAGCGTTTCGAGGCGCGCCTTCGGCAATCCCGTCCAAGCAATCGAGTTCCCCCCAAGGCCGAGACGAGGACGAAACGCCTCTCCAAGGAAGGCACGGCAGAAGCGCGCCGGCCTCTAAACCACCGGTTTGTCTCGACACGGGAAAAGCTTCGACGACGCTTTCCCGAGCGGGGCCAACGCGGGGCCCCCCCTCAGCCCCGTGACGGTTTCGATGCCGAACGCCCAGCAGCAACGCAAGTTACGAATGCCAAAAGAGCGCCGCTACAGGGTGCAAAGCCTAGCTCAAATTTCGGCAGCCAAAAGCAAACCTGTGGCAGAAGGAGCCGGCTGCAGCTGCAGGCTGGCGAGGCCTCGCGGGCGACGCTCCTCTGGCTGGCTGTGCAGCTGAATTCCTCCTCCTCCCGTTGGCTCGCGCTGGCACGTGGCAGCTCTGGTCGACGGAGACCCGGTGAAAGCCAGAAAACAAGAAGAAAAAACAAAAAACAACTGAAAACAAGGGAAGAGGGAGGGAGGGAGGGAGGGAGGGAGGGAGGGAGGAAGGGAGGAAGGAAGGAAGGAAGGAAGGAAGGAGAAAAGAAGCAAGCTCACTCTCTCTCTCTCACATTAATTATTAATTAATTACTTGCTGATTCAAAGCTCGGCAGAAAATCCGCACAATCCAAAGGTGTTGCTAAGCTCACCGGCGCATCTGCTATGCGAGAAGGAAGGAGTCCCAATTCCGCAAGGCTCTCCCTTTTCTTCCAGCTGCCGGCTTCCTGCTGCCCCAAAGACCAGTGCCAGGCAAGTCGCCCGGGGTCGCGCTAACTGAGCCTTCCTGAAAGGCACCTCTTCGTCTTACCGCTCGCACGCTCGCCTCTCCCTCTCTCTCCGGCCACCTGACCGCCGTTCCCCTAAGACGGGAATTGGCCGCCTCGGAGCTCTTAAAGCTCGACGCTTCGCAGACGCAGAGAGAGAGAGAGTCGCGCGCACGCAAACGGACGGACGCAGCAGCGTCCTTTCCGTCACGCGTACGCACCTCCCGTTAGGTGTCGGTCATCGGTTATTCCGATCGCCATTACCGGCGAACCTTCCTCGCCGGGAGGAACGAACGAACGGGCTTTCCCTTTCGGGGCGACGGAGACGGCTCTCGCTCGGTCCCCTTCGATTTCGTTCCTTCGGCTCGCTGACGTTTTTCTGGTCTCTTCGGCTTCGGCCGCGGCGACGACGAATCTAAAAATTAAACGTCCCGTCTTTCCTTTTCTACGTACGCGCGGACGATAACAAAACGGAACGCAAACGACCGAAGCAAAACCAAGGCAGCTACGGTTAACGAGAGCCGCAGGGCAGCGACGGGTCGCTCGGCCCTCAGCGCCGCCTCCGGGAGGGAGGCCGAAAGAACGAACGTTCCGCATCGGGAGTTACCTCGGTTACCCGGGCCAGAACACGCCTCCTACTGTCGCAGCTTCTGGGGAGACCGAGGGTCCGCTGCCGCGTTTTCGCTTCCTCCTTTCAGCCCGCCCCTTCGGGAGTAAGCGCAAAAAACCGCTCGCTCGTCCGCCTTTGCTCTTTGTCAGCGCTTGCTATCGTCGCTTCCGCCTCTGTAACGAAGAGAGAAAATTGCATTTCGCTTCCAAGAAAACACTTCGACTTACGACGCGCTTCCTTTTTCTCTTTCCCGGGTTTTTTTTTTTTTTTTTTTTTTCCCCTCCCCTTTCTTTCTTTTTCCTTCTTTCCCTCAAAGGAAAGGTCTTAATACACCGCTTCGCATCGTACGGTACGGGGCAAGCCGTTTGGAAACGCTACAGGGCCGACGCCGCGCTGCAACCCTGCTCCGGGGTCCGCCTGCCCCCCCGCTCCGCCGCGCCCCGCCGCGCCGCCTCCGCAGGGGCGAGCGCGCGCCCCGGCCCGCGCTGCCAACGAACCGGCGCCCTAAACGCCGCGCACGCAAAACGCAAAGTCACACCCGCGCTCCCGGCGCGGCGCCGGGTCCCAGCCCGCCCCCCCCCCCCACTCGCCCCGCACCGCCGCCTCCACGCAGCGACGGCCGCAGCGGGCAGGACGCAGCCCGACGCCCCCCGAACCTACGCGTTCGCCTCACCCGGGGGCCCCACATCCTTCACGCCACCTCCGCCCTCACCCGCCGCCGCCCAGCAAAAACGCCCTCCCTGCTCGCCGCCATCTTGCTTCCCCGCCGCCGCGCACGCGACGCTCGCCAACGGACCGCGGCGGCAGTGGCGCTTGAGCACCGCGCATGCGCCGGCTCGGACGGCGCGGGGGGGGGGAGCGAGGGGAACGCGAGGGGCGGGGGGGGGAGCGGGATGGGAGCGGGAGGGGCGGGGGGGAGCCGAGGAATCCCGAGGGGCGGGGGGGAGCGAGGGGAGCGGGAAGGGCGGGGGGGGGGAGCCGGGGGAGCCCGAGGGGCGGGGGGGGGAGCGAGGGGAGCGGGAGGGGCGGGGGGGGAGCGGGAGGGGAGCGGGGGAGCGAGAAGGGCGGGGGGGGGGAGCCGGGGGAGCCCGAGGGGCGGGGGGGAGCCGGGGAATCCCGAGGGGCGGGGGGGGGAGCGAGGGGAGCGGGAAGGGCGGGGGGGGGAGCCGGGGGAGCCCGAGGGGCGGGCGGGAGCACGAAGGGAGGCCAGACCCGCAATGGCGCACTCGCGTGCTCATGGCGCGGCGCTGCAGCCGGGCGGCTCACGCGTGCGAACCGCAGCTCGCCGCGGCAGCCCGGGGCTCCCAGCGAGCGCCCCGGGGCTGCCCGTGCCCGTGGCCGCTCCAAGAGCACCGGGAAGGGGCGACGAGCACGCTCCATTCGCTTACCCGTTACCGAAACGGCGGAGAGCAGCAGCAAACATGGCGACCGGCACTGAGCATGTGCGCGCCGGCTGTCTGCGCATGCGCGCCCCCCCCCCACGGGGTGCAGTACCGCTTTTCGGACACAGGGTGGCAGCAGTGAGCACGTCGGAACCCACTGCGCATGCGCGCCCCCCCCACCGGGTGCAGTACCGCTTTTTGGACACAGGGTGGCAGCAGTGAGCACGTCGGAACCCAGTGCGCATGCGCGCCCCCCCACCGGGTGCAGTACCGCTTTTCGGACACAGGGTGGCAGCAGTGAGCACGTCGGAACCCAGTGCGCATGCGCGCCCCCCCCACAGGGTGCAGTACCGCTTTTTGGACACAGGGTGGCAGCAGTGAGCGCGGCGGAACCCAGTGCGCGTGCGCGCCCCCCCTTTCCGTGCCGTACCGCTTTTTTGACGCCCCGAGGGGAGCAGTGAGCGCAGCCGGCCACCGTGCACCCGCGCGCCCCCCTTACCGTGCCATACCGCTTTTTTGACGCCCCGAGGGGAGCAGTGAGCGCAGCCGGCCACCGTGCGCGTGCGCGCCCCCCTTTCCGTGCCGTACCACTTTTTTGACGCCCCCAGCGCAGCAGGGCGCGCGGCCGGCCACCGTGCGCGTGCGCGCCCCCCTTTCCGTGCCATACCGCTTTTTTGACGCCCCGAGGGGAGCAGTGAGCGCAGCCGGCCGCCGTGCGCGTGCGCGCCCCCCTTTCCGTGCCATACCGCTTCTTTGACGCCCCGAAGGCAGCAGGGCGCGCGGCTCGCCGCCGTGCGCGTGCGCGTCCCCCCTTTCCGTGCCATACCGCTTCTTTGACGCCCCGAAGGCAGCAGGGTGCGCGGCCGGCCACCGTGCGCGTGCGCGCCCCCCTTTCCGTGCCATACCGCTTCTTTGACGCCCCGAAGGCAGCAGGGCGCGCGGCTCGCCGCCGTGCGCGTGCGCGTCCCCCCTTTCCGTGCCATACCGCTTCTTTGACGCCCCGAAGGCAGCAGGGCGCGCGTCCGGCCGCCGTGCGCGTGCGCGTCCCCCCTTTCCGTGCCATACCGCTTTTTTGACGCCCCCAGCGCAGCAGGGCGCGCGTCCGGCCGCCGTGCGCGTGCGCGTCCCCCCTTTCCGTGCCATACCGCTTCTTTGACGCCCCCAGCGCAGCAGGGCGCGCGGCCGGCCGCCGTGCGCGTCCGCGTCCCCCCTTTCCGTGCCATACCGCTTTTTTGACGCCCCGAGGGGAGCAGTGAGCGCAGCCGGCCACCGTGCGCATGCGCGTCCCCCCTTTCCGTGCCATACTGCTTTTTTGACGCCCCCAGCGCAGCAGGGCGCGCGGCCGGCCGCCGTGCGCGTCCGCGTCCCCCCTTTCCGTGCCATACCGCTTTTTTGACGCCCCGAGGGCAGCAGTGAGCGCAGCCGGCCACCGTGCGCGTGCGCGCCCCCCTTTCCGTGCCGTACCGCTTTTTTGACGCCCCGAGGGCAGCAGGGCGCGCGGCCGCCCCCGGCACGCGCACACCGCTGCAGAGCCCTGCAGAGCCCCCCCGCCTGCCCTTTGCAGAGATTTCACCCCCCTCGCCTCGGCTCATCTGCCCTTATTTACAGCGCCTGCTGCGAGGCGCAGCGTCGCCGCGTGTCGTGCTCGAGCCGCTGCTCCTAGAGGCTTCAGTAACAGCGCTTTCCTTTGAACATCGTTGCAAAATACTCCACAGACAAAAAAGAGTCAGAGGCTGCACTTAAAAAAACAAAACGAAAACAAAAAAACCACCCACCTACTTAACGGGACAATTTGCAAGCGTTCCAAGAAGCAGCCGTTCTTCTTTAGGGCTTTCGACCTCTCGCCTTTACTGATCGTTAAACAAAATAAACAGCCCAAAGCAAGCCGCGCTATTTGCTTGACAGACTGCTCGGTTTTTATTATTAAACAGTACGAGATGCCGGCACGCGGTATCTCTTCTTCGGATTCTCGGGCTGACGTTCCTTCGGCCGCATGCACGCGGTCAAAGGCGTCTTTTTCACGTCCCGCCGCGCACGGTCTCGCTAAAAGAACGGGGGGGGAACAAACGCGCGCGCGGCACTCGCGGACCCGATCTTCGGGTCCAAAAGAAAACTCTCTAAGAAGCGGAGCAGGCGGGCCAAAGAGGTGCCGCCTTCTTTGCGCCGCGCTTCTTTCCTCGCCCAGACGTGGGCCGCCTCTCGCCGCTCTCACGGTACGCCCTAGCGGCGAGGACACGGCGAAACGTTTCGGAAACGACGGCGTTTCCCAGAAGCGTTTCCGCCGCCTCGGGAAAACGGCCGAAGGAGAGGCTCGCGCGGGGCGCGTAACTGGAAAGAACGCTCCGCGCAGAGGCCTCCTCAAGCGAGCAGCCCGGGGCAGGGATGCCGGGCTCTCCGGGAGCGCGGGAGTTCTCACGTCCTTACCGAGCACGAGGAAATGCTTTTTCACCGGGAGGGTGACCGAGCAGCGGAGCAGGTTGCCCCGAGAGGTTGCGGAGTCTCCTTCTCTGGAGACGGCGCAAAGCCGCCCGGACGCGATCCCGTGCGAGGCGCTCTGGGCCACCCTGCTCGAGCAGGGGGGTCGCACTAGACGACCTCCAGAGGTCCCTTCCAACCTCAGCGATCCTGCCATCCCGCGAACAGAGAGCGCCGCCGGCGACACACGAGACGCCGCAGCGACGCCCGTCGCCGGAGGGAAGCCTGCGAGAAGAGCGAAAGAAAAGCGGACGGTGAGGACAGAGACGAAGCGACGAGCCCCTCGCGATTCGGACGCGCCTCGCGATTTACGGCCTAGCGTTTCGAGGCGCGCCTTCGGCAATCCCGTCCAAGCAATCGAGTTCCCCCCAAGGCCGAGACGAGGACGAAACGCCTCTCCAAGGAAGGCACGGCAGAAGCGCGCCGGCCTCTAAACCACCGGTTTGTCTCGACACGGGAAAAGCTTCGACGACGCTTTCCCGAGCGGGGCCAACGCGGGGCCCCCCTCAGCCCCGTGACGGTTTCGATGCCGAACGCCCAGCAGCAACGCAAGTTACGAATGCCAAAAGAGCGCCGCTACAGGGTGCAAAGCCTAGCTCAAATTTCGGCAGCCAAAAGCAAACCTGTGGCAGAAGGAGCCGGCTGCAGCTGCAGGCTGGCGAGGCCTCGCGGGCGACGCTCCTCTGGCTGGCTGTGCAGCTGAATTCCTCCTCCTCCCGTTGGCTCGCGCTGGCACGTGCAGCTCTGGTCGACGGAGACCCGGTGAAAGCCAGAAAACAAGAAGAAAAAACAAAAAACAACTGAAAACAAGGGAAGAAGGAAGGAAGGAAGGAAGGAAGGAAGGAAGGAAGGAAGGAAGGAAGGAAGGAAGGAAGGAAGGAAGGAAGGAAGGAAGGAAGGAAGGAAGGAAGGAAGGAAGGAAGGAAGGAAGGAAGGAAGGAAGGAAGGAAGGAAGGAAGGAAGGAAGGAAGGAAGGAAGGAAGGAAGGAAGGAAGGAAGGAAGGAAGGAAGGAAGGAAGGAAGGAAGGAAGGAAGGAAGGAAGGAAGGAAGGAAGGAAGGAAGGAGAAAAGAAGCAAGCTCACTCTCTCTCTCTCACATTAATTATTAATTAATTACTTGCTGATTCAAAGCTCGGCAGAAAATCCGCACAATCCAAAGGTGTTGCTAAGCTCACCGGCGCATCTGCTATGCGAGAAGGAAGGAGTCCCAATTCCGCAAGGCTCTCCCTTTTCTTCCAGCTGCCGGCTTCCTGCTGCCCCAAAGACCAGTGCCAGGCAAGTCGCCCGGGGTCGCGCTAACTGAGCCTTCCTGAAAGGCACCTCTTCGTCTTACCGCTCGCACGCTCGCCTCTCCCTCTCTCTCCGGCCACCTGACCGCCGTTCCCCTAAGACGGGAATTGGCCGCCTCGGAGCTCTTAAAGCTCGACGCTTCGCAGACGCAGAGAGAGAGAGAGTCGCGCGCACGCAAACGGACGGACGCAGCAGCGTCCTTTCCGTCACGCGTACGCACCTCCCGTTAGGTGTCGGTCATCGGTTATTCCGATCGCCATTACCGGCGAACCTTCCTCGCCGGGAGGAACGAACGAACGGGCTTTCCCTTTCGGGGCGACGGAGACGGCTCTCGCTCGGTCCCCTTCGATTTCGTTCCTTCGGCTCGCTGACGTTTTTCTGGTCTCTTCGGCTTCGGCCGCGGCGACGACGAATCTAAAAATTAAACGTCCCGTCTTTCCTTTTCTACGTACGCGCTGGACGATAACAAAACGGAACGCAAACGACCGAAGCAAAACCAAGGCAGCTACGGTTAACGAGAGCCGCAGGGCAGCGACGGGTCGCTCGGCCCTCAGCGCCGCCTCCGGGAGGGAGGCCGAAAGAACGAACGTTCCGCATCGGGAGTTACCTCGGTTACCCGGGCCAGAACACGCCTCCTACTGTCGCAGCTTCTGGGGAGACCGAGGGTCCGCTGCCGCGTTTTCGCTTCCTCCTTTCAGCCCGCCCCTTCGGGAGTAAGCGCAAAAAACCGCTCGCTCGTCCGCCTTTGCTCTTTGTCAGCGCTTGCTATCGTCGCTTCCGCCTCTGTAACGAAGAGAGAAAATTGCATTTCGCTTCCAAGAAAACACTTCGACTTACGACGCGCTTCCTTTTTCTCTTTCCCGGGTTTTTTTTTTTTTTTTTTTTTTCCCCTCCCCTTTCTTTCTTTTTCCTTCTTTCCCTCAAAGGAAAGGTCTTAATACACCGCTTCGCATCGTACGGTACGGGGCAAGCCGTTTGGAAACGCTACAGGGCCGACGCCGCGCCGCAACCCTGCTCCGGGGTCCGCCTGCCCCCCCGCTCCGCCGCGCCCCGCCGCGCCGCCTCCGCAGGGGCGAGCGCGCGCCCGGCCCGCGCTGCCAACGAACCGGCGCCCTAAACGCCGCGCACGCAAAACGCAAAGTCACACCCGCGCTCCCGGCGCGGCGCCGGGTCCCAGCCCGCCCCCCCCCCCCACTCGCCCCGCACCGCCGCCTCCACGCAGCGACGGCCGCAGCGGGCAGGACGCAGCCCGACGCCCCCCCGAACCTACGCGTTCGCCTCACCCGGGGGCCCCACATCCTTCACGCCACCTCCGCCCTCACCCGCCGCCGCCCAGCAAAAACGCCCTCCCTGCTCGCCGCCATCTTGCTTCCCCGCCGCCGCGCACGCGACGCTCGCCAACGGACCGCGGCGGCAGTGGCGCTTGAGCACCGCGCATGCGCCGGCTCGGACGGCGCGGGGGGGGGGAGCGAGGGGAACGCGAGGGGCGGGGGGGGGAGCGGGATGGGAGCGGGAGGGGCGGGGGGGAGCCGAGGAATCCCGAGGGGCGGGGGGGAGCGAGGGGAGCGGGAAGGGCGGGGGGGGGAGCCGGGGGAGCCCGAGGGGCGGGGGGGGGGAGCGAGGGGAGCGGGAGGGGCGGGGGGGGAGCGGGAGGGGAGCGGGGGAGCGAGAAGGGCGGGGGGGGGGAGCCGGGGGAGCCCGAGGGGCGGGGGGGAGCCGGGGAATCCCGAGGGGCGGGGGGGGGGAGCGAGGGGAGCGGGAAGGGCGGGGGGGGGGAGCCGGGGGAGCCCGAGGGGCGGGCGGGAGCACGAAGGGAGGCCAGACCCGCAATGGCGCACTCGCGTGCTCATGGCGCGGCGCTGCAGCCGGGCGGCTCACGCGTGCGAACCGCAGCTCGCCGCGGCAGCCCGGGGCTCCCAGCGAGCGCCCCGGGGCTGCCCGTGCCCGTGGCCGCTCCAAGAGCACCGGGAAGGGGCGACGAGCACGCTCCATTCGCTTACCCGTTACCGAAACGGCGGAGAGCAGCAGCAAACATGGCGACCGGCACTGAGCATGTGCGCGCCGGCTGTCTGCGCATGCGCGCCCCCCCCCCACGGGGTGCAGTACCGCTTTTCGGACACAGGGTGGCAGCAGTGAGCACGTCGGAACCCACTGCGCATGCGCGCCCCCCCCACCGGGTGCAGTACCGCTTTTTGGACACAGGGTGGCAGCAGTGAGCACGTCGGAACCCAGTGCGCATGCGCGCCCCCCCCACCGGGTGCAGTACCGCTTTTCGGACACAGGGTGGCAGCAGTGAGCACGTCGGAACCCAGTGCGCATGCGCGCCCCCCCCACCGGGTGCAGTACCGCTTTTCGGACACAGGGTGGCAGCAGTGAGCACGTCGGAACCCAGTGCGCATGCGCGCCCCCCCCACAGGGTGCAGTACCGCTTTTTGGACACAGGGTGGCAGCAGTGAGCGCGGCGGAACCCAGTGCGCGTGCGCGCCCCCCCCTTTCCGTGCCGTACCGCTTTTTTGACGCCCCGAGGGGAGCAGTGAGCGCAGCCGGCCACCGTGCACCCGCGCGCCCCCCTTACCGTGCCATACCGCTTTTTTGACGCCCCGAGGGGAGCAGTGAGCGCAGCCGGCCACCGTGCGCGTGCGCGCCCCCCTTTCCGTGCCGTACCACTTTTTTGACGCCCCCAGCGCAGCAGGGCGCGCGGCCGGCCACCGTGCGCGTGCGCGCCCCCCTTTCCGTGCCATACCGCTTTTTTGACGCCCCGAGGGGAGCAGTGAGCGCAGCCGGCCGCCGTGCGCGTGCGCGCCCCCCTTTCCGTGCCATACCGCTTCTTTGACGCCCCGAAGGCAGCAGGGCGCGCGGCTCGCCGCCGTGCGCGTGCGCGTCCCCCCTTTCCGTGCCATACCGCTTCTTTGACGCCCCGAAGGCAGCAGGGTGCGCGGCCGGCCACCGTGCGCGTGCGCGCCCCCCTTTCCGTGCCATACCGCTTCTTTGACGCCCCGAAGGCAGCAGGGCGCGCGGCTCGCCGCCGTGCGCGTGCGCGTCCCCCCTTTCCGTGCCATACCGCTTCTTTGACGCCCCGAAGGCAGCAGGGCGCGCGTCCGGCCGCCGTGCGCAGTGCGCGTCCCCCCTTTCCGTGCCATACCGCTTTTTTGACGCCCCCAGCGCAGCAGGGCGCGCGGCCGGCCGCCGTGCGCGTGCGCGTCCCCCCTTTCCGTGCCATACCGCTTCTTTGACGCCCCCAGCGCAGCAGGGCGCGCGGCCGGCCGCCGTGCGCGTCCGCGTCCCCCCTTTCCGTGCCATACCGCTTTTTTGACGCCCCGAGGGGAGCAGTGAGCGCAGCCGGCCACCGTGCGCATGCGCGTCCCCCCTTTCCCTGCCATACTGCTTTTTTGACGCCCCCAGCGCAGCAGGGCGCGCGGCCGGCCGCCGTGCGCGTCCGCGTCCCCCCTTTCCGTGCCATACCGCTTTTTTGACGCCCCGAGGGGAGCAGTGAGCGCAGCCGGCCACCGTGCGCGTGCGCGCCCCCCTTTCCGTGCCGTACCGCTTTTTTGACGCCCCGAGGGCAGCAGGGCGCGCGGCCGCCCCCGGCACGCGCACACCGCTGCAGAGCCCTGCAGAGCCCCCCCGCCTGCCCTTTGCAGAGATTTCACCCCCCTCGCCTCGGCTCATCTGCCCTTATTTACAGCGCCTGCTGCGAGGCGCAGCGTCGCCGCGTGTCGTGCTCGAGCCGCTGCTCCTAGAGGCTTCAGTAACAGCGCTTTCCTTTGAACATCGTTGCAAAATACTCCACAGACAAAAAAGAGTCAGAGGCTGCACTTAAAAAAACAAAACGAAAACAAAAAAACCACCCACCTACTTAACGGGACAATTTGCAAGCGTTCCAAGAAGCAGCCGTTCTTCTTTAGGGCTTTCGACCTCTCGCCTTTACTGATCGTTAAACAAAATAAACAGCCCAAAGCAAGCCGCGCTATTTGCTTGACAGACTGCTCGGTTTTTATTATTAAACAGTACGAGATGCCGGCACGCGGTATCTCTTCTTCGGATTCTCGGGCTGACGTTCCTTCGGCCGCATGCACGCGGTCAAAGGCGTCTTTTTCACGTCCCGCCGCGCACGGTCTCGCTAAAAGAACGGGGGGGGAACAAACGCGCGCGCGGCACTCGCGGACCCGATCTTCGGGTCCAAAAGAAAACTCTCTAAGAAGCGGAGCAGGCGGGCCAAAGAGGTGCCGCCTTCTTTGCGCCGCGCTTCTTTCCTCGCCCAGACGTGGGCCGCCTCTCGCCGCTCTCACGGTACGCCCTAGCGGCGAGGACACGGCGAAACGTTTCGGAAACGACGGCGTTTCCCAGAAGCGTTTCCGCCGCCTCGGGAAAACGGCCGAAGGAGAGGCTCGCGCGGGGCGCGTAACTGGAAAGAACGCTCCGCGCAGAGGCCTCCTCAAGCGAGCAGCCCGGGGCAGGGATGCCGGGCTCTCCGGGAGCGCGGGAGTTCTCACGTCCTTACCGAGCACGAGGAAATGCTTTTTCACCGGGAGGGTGACCGAGCAGCGGAGCAGGTTGCCCCGAGAGGTTGCGGAGTCTCCTTCTCTGGAGACGGCGCAAAGCCGCCCGGACGCGATCCCGTGCGAGGCGCTCTGGGCCACCCTGCTCGAGCAGGGGGGTCGCACTAGACGACCTCCAGAGGTCCCTTCCAACCTCAGCGATCCTGCCATCCCGCGAACAGAGAGCGCCGCCGGCGACACACGAGACGCCGCAGCGACGCCCGTCGCCGGAGGGAAGCCTGCGAGAAGAGCGAAAGAAAAGCGGACGGTGAGGACAGAGACGAAGCGACGAGCCCCTCGCGATTCGGACGCGCCTCGCGATTTACGGCCTAGCGTTTCGAGGCGCGCCTTCGGCAATCCCGTCCAAGCAATCGAGTTCCCCCCAAGGCCGAGACGAGGACGAAACGCCTCTCCAAGGAAGGCACGGCAGAAGCGCGCCGGCCTCTAAACCACCGGTTTGTCTCGACACGGGAAAAGCTTCGACGACGCTTTCCCGAGCGGGGCCAACGCGGGGCCCCCCCTCAGCCCCGTGACGGTTTCGATGCCGAACGCCCAGCAGCAACGCAAGTTACGAATGCCAAAAGAGCGCCGCTACAGGGTGCAAAGCCTAGCTCAAATTTCGGCAGCCAAAAGCAAACCTGGGGCAGAAGGAGCCGGCTGCAGCTGCAGGCTGGCGAGGCCTCGCGGGCGACGCTCCTCTGGCTGGCTGTGCAGCTGAATTCCTCCTCCTCCCGTTGGCTCGCGCTGGCACGTGGCAGCTCTGGTCGACGGAGACCCGGTGAAAGCCAGAAAACAAGAAGAAAAAACAAAAAACAACTGAAAACAAGGGAAGAAGGAAGGAAGGAAGGAAGGAAGGAAGGAAGGAAGGAAGGAAGGAAGGAAGGAAGGAAGGAAGGAAGGAAGGAAGGAAGGAAGGAAGGAAGGAAGGAAGGAAGGAAGGAAGGAAGGAAGGAAGGAAGGAAGGAAGGAAGGAAGGAAGGAAGGAAGGAAGGAAGGAAGGAAGGAAGGAAGGAAGGAAGGAAGGAAGGAAGGAAGGAAGGAAGGAAGGAAGGAAGGAAGGAAGGAAGGAAGGAAGGAAGGAAGGAAGGAAGGAAGGAAGGAGAAAAGAAGCAAGCTCACTCTCTCTCTCTCACATTAATTATTAATTAATTACTTGCTGATTCAAAGCTCGGCAGAAAATCCGCACAATCCAAAGGTGTTGCTAAGCTCACCGGCGCATCTGCTATGCGAGAAGGAAGGAGTCCCAATTCCGCAAGGCTCTCCCTTTTCTTCCAGCTGCCGGCTTCCTGCTGCCCCAAAGACCAGTGCCAGGCAAGTCGCCCGGGGTCGCGCTAACTGAGCCTTCCTGAAAGGCACCTCTTCGTCTTACCGCTCGCACGCTCGCCTCTCCCTCTCTCTCCGGCCACCTGACCGCCGTTCCCCTAAGACGGGAATTGGCCGCCTCGGAGCTCTTAAAGCTCGACGCTTCGCAGACGCAGAGAGAGAGAGAGTCGCGCGCACGCAAACGGACGGACGCAGCAGCGTCCTTTCCGTCACGCGTACGCACCTCCCGTTAGGTGTCGGTCATCGGTTATTCCGATCGCCATTACCGGCGAACCTTCCTCGCCGGGAGGAACGAACGAACGGGCTTTCCCTTTCGGGGCGACGGAGACGGCTCTCGCTCGGTCCCCTTCGATTTCGTTCCTTCGGCTCGCTGACGTTTTTCTGGTCTCTTCGGCTTCGGCCGCGGCGACGACGAATCTAAAAATTAAACGTCCCGTCTTTCCTTTTCTACGTACGCGCGGACGATAACAAAACGGAACGCAAACGACCGAAGCAAAACCAAGGCAGCTACGGTTAACGAGAGCCGCAGGGCAGCGACGGGTCGCTCGGCCCTCAGCGCCGCCTCCGGGAGGGAGGCCGAAAGAACGAACGTTCCGCATCGGGAGTTACCTCGGTTACCCGGGCCAGAACACGCCTCCTACTGTCGCAGCTTCTGGGGAGACCGAGGGTCCGCTGCCGCGTTTTCGCTTCCTCCTTTCAGCCCGCCCCTTCGGGAGTAAGCGCAAAAAACCGCTCGCTCGTCCGCCTTTGCTCTTTGTCAGCGCTTGCTATCGTCGCTTCCGCCTCTGTAACGAAGAGAGAAAATTGCATTTCGCTTCCAAGAAAACACTTCGACTTACGACGCGCTTCCTTTTTCTCTTTCCCGGGTTTTTTTTTTTTTTTTTTTTTTTCCCCTCCCCTTTCTTTCTTTTTCCTTCTTTCCCTCAAAGGAAAGGTCTTAATACACCGCTTCGCATCGTACGGTACGGGGCAAGCCGTTTGGAAACGCTACAGGGCCGACGCCGCGCCGCAACCCTGCTCCGGGGTCCGCCTGCCCCCCCGCTCCGCCGCGCCCCGCCGCGCCGCCTCCGCAGGGGCGAGCGCGCGCCCCGGCCCGCGCTGCCAACGAACCGGCGCCCTAAACGCCGCGCACGCAAAACGCAAAGTCACACCCGCGCTCCCGGCGCGGCGCCGGGTCCCAGCCCGCCCCCCCCCCCCACTCGCCCCGCACCGCCGCCTCCACGCAGCGACGGCCGCAGCGGGCAGGACGCAGCCCGACGCCCCCCGAACCTACGCGTTCGCCTCACCCGGGGGCCCCACATCCTTCACGCCACCTCCGCCCTCACCCGCCGCCGCCCAGCAAAAACGCCCTCCCTGCTCGCCGCCATCTTGCTTCCCCGCCGCCGCGCACGCGACGCTCGCCAACGGACCGCGGCGGCAGTGGCGCTTGAGCACCGCGCATGCGCCGGCTCGGACGGCGCGGGGGGGGGGAGCGAGGGGAACGCGAGGGGCGGGGGGGGGAGCGGGATGGGAGCGGGAGGGGCGGGGGGGAGCCGAGGAATCCCGAGGGGCGGGGGGGAGCGAGGGGAGCGGGAAGGGCGGGGGGGGGAGCCGGGGGAGCCCGAGGGGCGGGGGGGGGAGCGAGGGGAGCGGGAGGGGCGGGGGGGGAGCGGGAGGGGAGCGGGGGAGCGAGAAGGGCGGGGGGGGGAGCCGGGGGAGCCCGAGGGGCGGGGGGGAGCCGGGGAATCCCGAGGGGCGGGGGGGGGGAGCGAGGGGAGCGGGAAGGGCGGGGGGGGGAGCCGGGGGAGCCCGAGGGGCGGGCGGGAGCACGAAGGGAGGCCAGACCCGCAATGGCGCACTCGCGTGCTCATGGCGCGGCGCTGCAGCCGGGCGGCTCACGCGTGCGAACCGCAGCTCGCCGCGGCAGCCCGGGGCTCCCAGCGAGCGCCCCGGGGCTGCCCGTGCCCGTGGCCGCTCCAAGAGCACCGGGAAGGGGCGACGAGCACGCTCCATTCGCTTACCCGTTACCGAAACGGCGGAGAGCAGCAGCAAACATGGCGACCGGCACTGAGCATGTGCGCGCCGGCTGTCTGCGCATGCGCGCCCCCCCCCCCACGGGGTGCAGTACCGCTTTTCGGACACAGGGTGGCAGCAGTGAGCACGTCGGAACCCACTGCGCATGCGCGCCCCCCCCACCGGGTGCAGTACCGCTTTTTGGACACAGGGTGGCAGCAGTGAGCACGTCGGAACCCAGTGCGCATGCGCGCCCCCCACCGGGTGCAGTACCGCTTTTCGGACACAGGGTGGCAGCAGTGAGCACGTCGGAACCCAGTGCGCATGCGCGCCCCCCCCACAGGGTGCAGTACCGCTTTTTGGACACAGGGTGGCAGCAGTGAGCGCGGCGGAACCCAGTGCGCGTGCGCGCCCCCCCTTTCCGTGCCGTACCGCTTTTTTGACGCCCCGAGGGGAGCAGTGAGCGCAGCCGGCCACCGTGCACCCGCGCGCCCCCCTTACCGTGCCATACCGCTTTTTTGACGCCCCGAGGGGAGCAGTGAGCGCAGCCGGCCACCGTGCGCGTGCGCGCCCCCCTTTCCGTGCCGTACCACTTTTTTGACGCCCCCAGCGCAGCAGGGCGCGCGGCCGGCCACCGTGCGCGTGCGCGCCCCCCCTTTCCGTGCCATACCGCTTTTTTGACGCCCCGAGGGGAGCAGTGAGCGCAGCCGGCCGCCGTGCGCGTGCGCGCCCCCCTTTCCGTGCCATACCGCTTCTTTGACGCCCCGAAGGCAGCAGGGCGCGCGGCTCGCCGCCGTGCGCGTGCGCGTCCCCCCTTTCCGTGCCATACCGCTTCTTTGACGCCCCGAAGGCAGCAGGGCGCGCGTCCGGCCGCCGTGCGCGTGCGCGTCCCCCCTTTCCGTGCCATACCGCTTTTTTGACGCCCCCAGCGCAGCAGGGCGCGCGGCCGGCCGCCGTGCGCGTGCGCGTCCCCCCTTTCCGTGCCATACCGCTTCTTTGACGCCCCCAGCGCAGCAGGGCGCGCGGCCGGCCGCCGTGCGCGTCCGCGTCCCCCCTTTCCGTGCCATACCGCTTTTTTGACGCCCCGAGGGGAGCAGTGAGCGCAGCCGGCCACCGTGCGCATGCGCGTCCCCCCTTTCCGTGCCATACTGCTTTTTTGACGCCCCCAGCGCAGCAGGGCGCGCGGCCGGCCGCCGTGCGCGTCCGCGTCCCCCCTTTCCGTGCCATACCGCTTTTTTGACGCCCCGAGGGGAGCAGTGAGCGCAGCCGGCCACCGTGCGCGTGCGCGCCCCCCTTTCCGTGCCGTACCGCTTTTTTGACGCCCCGCGGGCAGCAGGGCGCGCGGCCGCCCCCGGCACGCGCACACCGCTGCAGAGCCCTGCAGAGCCCCCCCGCCTGCCCTTTGCAGAGATTTCACCCCCCTCGCCTCGGCTCATCTGCCCTTATTTACAGCGCCTGCTGCGAGGCGCAGCGTCGCCGCGTGTCGTGCTCGAGCCGCTGCTCCTAGAGGCTTCAGTAACAGCGCTTTCCTTTGAACATCGTTGCAAAATACTCCACAGACAAAAAAGAGTCAGAGGCTGCACTTAAAAAAACAAAACGAAAACAAAAAAACCACCCACCTACTTAACGGGACAATTTGCAAGCGTTCCAAGAAGCAGCCGTTCTTCTTTAGGGCTTTCGACCTCTCGCCTTTACTGATCGTTAAACAAAATAAACAGCCCAAAGCAAGCCGCGCTATTTGCTTGACAGACTGCTCGGTTTTTATTATTAAACAGTACGAGATGCCGGCACGCGGTATCTCTTCTTCGGATTCTCGGGCTGACGTTCCTTCGGCCGCATGCACGCGGTCAAAGGCGTCTTTTTCACGTCCCGCCGCGCACGGTCTCGCTAAAAGAACGGGGGGGGAACAAACGCGCGCGCGGCACTCGCGGACCCGATCTTCGGGTCCAAAAGAAAACTCTCTAAGAAGCGGAGCAGGCGGGCCAAAGAGGTGCCGCCTTCTTTGCGCCGCGCTTCTTTCCTCGCCCAGACGTGGGCCGCCTCTCGCCGCTCTCACGGTACGCCCTAGCGGCGAGGACACGGCGAAACGTTTCGGAAACGACGGCGTTTCCCAGAAGCGTTTCCGCCGCCTCGGGAAAACGGCCGAAGGAGAGGCTCGCGCGGGGCGCGTAACTGGAAAGAACGCTCCGCGCAGAGGCCTCCTCAAGCGAGCAGCCCGGGGCAGGGATGCCGGGCTCTCCGGGAGCGCGGGAGTTCTCACGTCCTTACCGAGCACGAGGAAATGCTTTTTCACCGGGAGGGTGACCGAGCAGCGGAGCAGGTTGCCCCGAGAGGTTGCGGAGTCTCCTTCTCTGGAGACGGCGCAAAGCCGCCCGGACGCGATCCCGTGCGAGGCGCTCTGGGCCACCCTGCTCGAGCAGGGGGGTCGCACTAGACGACCTCCAGAGGTCCCTTCCAACCTCAGCGATCCTGCCATCCCGCGAACAGAGAGCGCCGCCGGCGACACACGAGACGCCGCAGCGACGCCCGTCGCCGGAGGGAAGCCTGCGAGAAGAGCGAAAGAAAAGCGGACGGTGAGGACAGAGACGAAGCGACGAGCCCCTCGCGATTCGGACGCGCCTCGCGATTTACGGCCTAGCGTTTCGAGGCGCGCCTTCGGCAATCCCGTCCAAGCAATCGAGTTCCCCCCAAGGCCGAGACGAGGACGAAACGCCTCTCCAAGGAAGGCACGGCAGAAGCGCGCCGGCCTCTAAACCACCGGTTTGTCTCGACACGGGAAAAGCTTCGACGACGCTTTCCCGAGCGGGGCCAACGCGGGGCCCCCCCTCAGCCCCGTGACGGTTTCGATGCCGAACGCCCAGCAGCAACGCAAGTTACGAATGCCAAAAGAGCGCCGCTACAGGGTGCAAAGCCTAGCTCAAATTTCGGCAGCCAAAAGCAAACCTGGGGCAGAAGGAGCCGGCTGCAGCTGCAGGCTGGCGAGGCCTCGCGGGCGACGCTCCTCTGGCTGGCTGTGCAGCTGAATTCCTCCTCCTCCCGTTGGCTCGCGCTGGCACGTGGCAGCTCTGGTCGACGGAGACCCGGTGAAAGCCAGAAAACAAGAAGAAAAAACAAAAAACAACTGAAAACAAGGGAAGAGGGAAGGAAGGAAGGAAGGAAGGAAGGAAGGAAGGAAGGAAGGAAGGAAGGAAGGAAGGAAGGAAGGAAGGAAGGAAGGAAGGAAGGAAGGAAGGAAGGAAGGAAGGAAGGAAGGAAGGAAGGAAGGAAGGAAGGAAGGAAGGAAGGAAGGAAGGAAGGAAGGAAGGAAGGAAGGAAGGAAGGAAGGAAGGAAGGAAGGAAGGAAGGAAGGAAGGAAGGAAGGAAGGAAGGAAGGAAGGAGAAAAGAAGCAAGCTCACTCTCTCTCTCTCACATTAATTATTAATTAATTACTTGCTGATTCAAAGCTCGGCAGAAAATCCGCACAATCCAAAGGTGTTGCTAAGCTCACCGGCGCATCTGCTATGCGAGAAGGAAGGAGTCCCAATTCCGCAAGGCTCTCCCTTTTCTTCCAGCTGCCGGCTTCCTGCTGCCCCAAAGACCAGTGCCAGGCAAGTCGCCCGGGGTCGCGCTAACTGAGCCTTCCTGAAAGGCACCTCTTCGTCTTACCGCTCGCACGCTCGCCTCTCCCTCTCTCTCGGCCACCTGACCGCCGTTCCCCTAAGACGGGAATTGGCCGCCTCGGAGCTCTTAAAGCTCGACGCTTCGCAGACGCAGAGAGAGAGAGAGTCGCGCGCACGCAAACGGACGGACGCAGCAGCGTCCTTTCCGTCACGCGTACGCACCTCCCGTTAGGTGTCGGTCATCGGTTATTCCGATCGCCATTACCGGCGAACCTTCCTCGCCGGGAGGAACGAACGAACGGGCTTTCCCTTTCGCGGCGACGGAGACGGCTCTCGCTCGGTCCCCTTCGATTTCGTTCCTTCGGCTCGCTGACGTTTTTCTGGTCTCTTCGGCTTCGGCCGCGGCGACGACGAATCTAAAAATTAAACGTCCCGTCTTTCCTTTTCTACGTACGCGCGGACGATAACAAAACGGAACGCAAACGACCGAAGCAAAACCAAGGCAGCTACGGTTAACGAGAGCCGCAGGGCAGCGACGGGTCGCTCGGCCCTCAGCGCCGCCTCCGGGAGGGAGGCCGAAAGAACGAACGTTCCGCATCGGGAGTTACCTCGGTTACCCGGGCCAGAACACGCCTCCTACTGTCGCAGCTTCTGGGGAGACCGAGGGTCCGCTGCCGCGTTTTCGCTTCCTCCTTTCAGCCCGCCCCTTCGGGAGTAAGCGCAAAAAACCGCTCGCTCGTCCGCCTTTGCTCTTTGTCAGCGCTTGCTATCGTCGCTTCCGCCTCTGTAACGAAGAGAGAAAATTGCATTTCGCTTCCAAGAAAACACTTCGACTTACGACGCGCTTCCTTTTTCTCTTTCCCGGGTTTTTTTTTTTTTTTTTTTTCCCCTCCCCTTTCTTTCTTTTTCCTTCTTTCCCTCAAAGGAAAGGTCTTAATACACCGCTTCGCATCGTACGGTACGGGGCAAGCCGTTTGGAAACGCTACAGGGCCGACGCCGCGCCGCAACCCTGCTCCGGGGTCCGCCTGCCCCCCCGCTCCGCCGCGCCCCGCCGCGCCGCCTCCGCAGGGGCGAGCGCGCGCCCCGGCCCGCGCTGCCAACGAACCGGCGCCCTAAACGCCGCGCACGCAAAAC
>NW_027118671.1:0-51665 GCF_036417845.1 Apteryx mantelli | reverse complement strand
TCTTAAAAGAGCGTCTTTCCCTTTTCGAGAAGGCGATGCGCTTTCCTTGCTAATCCCCGTAGTAACTAATGGAGCCAGGTAAGTGGTACCTAGGTGAGCGAGCCGTTAGTCTTTCTCCCCTAGGAATAGCCTTTAGGCTGCGATCGCTGCTAGAAAAGGCCGGCTCTTTTCGAAACGGAACGAGCCTTTGGCGGCACTACAGGAAACGAGCTAAAAAGGTGATGGGAATAGTAACGTTTTCATGCTTTAACGTGCCAGACGTACCGTGTGCCAGCATCTCGTGCTGTTGAATAATAAAAGCTGAGCAGTCTGTCAAGCAAATAGCGTGGCTTGCTTTGGCCTGTTTATTTCGTTTAACAATCAGTAAAGGCAGGAGGTGGAAAGTCCTAAAGAAGAACGGCTGCTTCTTGGAACGCTTGCAAATTGTCCCATTAAGTAGGTGGGTGGGGGTTGTTTGTTTGTTTGTTTGTTTGTTTTTTAAGTGCAGCCTCTGCCTCTTTTTTGTCTGTGGAGTATTTTGCAACGCCGTTCAAAGGAAAGCGCTGTTCCTGAAGCCTCCGGGAGAAGCGGCTCGAGCACGACACGCAGCGACTCTGCGCCTCGCAGCAGGCGCTGTAAATAAGGGCGGGTGAGCCGAGGCTGAGGGCGGTGAAATCTCTGCAAAGGGCGGGCGGGGCGGGGGGGGCTCTGCGGGGCGCTGCGGCGGGGTGCGGGTGCCGAGGGCGGGCGGGCGGCGGGCAGAGGGGCGGGCCGGAACGCGATGGCTGCGGAGCGAAGGGCGGGAGGGGTGAGGGAGCGCTGCGCCACCCCGGCGCCGGGCATGCTGGGAGCGGTAGTCTTCCGGCACCGGGCTTCCGGGCGGCCATGTTGCTTTTGCACGGCATGCTGGGAGCGGTAGTCTTCCGGCACCGGGCTTCCGGGCGGCCCTTTTAGTCTGCACGGCACGCTGGGAACTGTAGTTTTCTGGCAGGGGTTTTCCCAGCAGCCGTTTTAGTCTGCAGGGCATGCCGGCAGGTGCAGTCTTCCCGTACTGGCCTTCTGGGAGACCGTGTTGCGCCTCCCGAGGTGGCGGGAGGTGCGGTTCTCTGTCGGCGGGGTTCCCAGCAGCTGTTCGCGTTGTGCTCCGGGGCAGGCCAGCAGCTGTACTTCCAGGTGCCTGTGCCTTCTCCGCCCTGCAGCAGTGGCCCGCTAGGGGTGTGTGTGTGCGTGTGTGTGTGTGGTCCTTACCGGACACGTGTCGCTCGGGTGTCCAAAAAGCAGTACTGCACCGTGGCGCATGCACACGGCGGGCGGCCGTGCTCCCTGCTTCCCCCGGGGTGTCCAAAAAGCGGTATTGCACGAAAAGGGGGGGGGCGCGCGTGCGCACTGCGCTCCGCCGCGCTCACTGCTGCCACCCGGTGTCCAAAAAGCGGTACTGCACCCGGTGGGGGGGGCGTGCGTGCGCACTGCGTTCCGCCGCGCTCACTGCTGCCACCCGGTGTCCAAAAAGCGGTACTGCACCCGGTGGGGGGGGCGCGCGTGCGCACACAGGCGGCGAGCACATGCTCAGTGCCGGTCGCCATGTTTGCCGCTGCTCTCCGCCGTTTCGGGAACGGGTAAGCGAATGGCGCGTGCTCGTCGCCCCTTCCCGGTGCTCGCGGAGCGGCCACGGGCACGGGCAGCCTCGGGGCGCTCGCTGGGAGCCCCGGGCTGCCGCGGCGGGCTGCGGTTCGCACGCGTGAGCCGCCCGGCTGCAGCGCCGCGCCGCGAGCACGCGAGTGCGCCATTGCGGGTCTCGCCTCCCTTCGTGCTCCCCCCTCCCCTCGGGCTCCTCCTCGCTCCCCCCCTCCCCTCGGGATCCGGCTCCCCCCCGCCCCTCGGGCTCCCCCGGCTCCCCCCCTCCCCTCGGGCTCCCCCCGTCCCTCGGGCTCCCCCGGCTCCCCCCGCCCCTCGGGTTCCCTCCTGCTCCCCCCGCCCCTCGGGCTCCCCCCTCGCTCCCCCCTCCCCTCGGGATCCGGCTCCCCCCCGCCCCTCGGGTTCCCTCCTGCTCCCCCCGCCCCTCGGGCTCCCCCTCGCCCCCCCCCTCCCCTCGGGCTCCCCCTCGCCCCCCCCCCTCCCCTCGGGCTCCCCCTCGCTCCCCCCTCCCCTCGGGCTCCCCCTCGCTCCCCCCCTCCCTCGGGCTCCCCCTCGCTCCCCCCCTCCCCTCGGGCTCCCCCTCGCTCCCCCCCCCCCTCGGGCTCCCCCTCGCTCCCCCCCCTCCCCTCGGGCTCCCCCTCGCTCCCCCCCTCCCCTCGGGCTCCCCTTGCTCCCCCCTCCCATCGGGCTCCCCCGGCGGTGGGGAAGCAAGATGGCGGCGAGCAGGGAGGGCGTTTTGGCTGGGCGGCGGCGGCGGGGTGAGGGCGGAGGCGGCGTGGAGGGAAGGACGTGGGGCCCCCCGGTGAGGCGAACGCGCAGGTTCGGGGGGCGCCGGGCATCGGGCTGCGTCCTGCCCGCTGCGGCCGTCGCTGCGTGGAGCGGGCGGTGCGGGGCGAGTGGGGGGGGGGGGGCGGGCTGGGGCCGGGCGCCGGGAGCGCCGGGAGCGCGGGGCAGGGTGTGCTGGAGCGCGGGTGCGACGTTGCGTTTTGCGTGTGCGGCGTTTAGGGCGCCGGTTCGTTGGCGGCGCGGGCCGGGCAGGAGCGGGGGGGCAGGCGGGCCCCGGAGCAGGGTTGCGGCGCGGCGTCGGCCCTGTAGTGTTTCCAAACAGTTTAGTCTGTAACGTATGATGCAAGGCGGTGTATTAAGACCTTTCCTTTGAGGGAAAGAAGGAAAAAGAAAGAAAGGGGGGGCGGGGGGGAAAAAAAACACGGGAAAGAGAAAAGAGCGCGCGTCAGTCGAAGTGTTTTCTTGGAAGCGAAATGCAATTTTCTCTCCGTTACAGAGGCGGAACCGACGATAGCAAATGCTGACAAGGAGCAAAGGCGGACGAGCGAGCGGTTTTTGCGCTTAGTCCCTAAGGGGCGGGCTGAAACGAGGGAAGCAAGAACGCAGCAGCGGACCCTCGATCTCCCCAGAAGCTGCGGCAGTAGGAGGCGTTCTGGCCCGGGTAACTAAGGTAACTCTCGATGCGGAACGTTCGTTATTTCGGCCTTCCGGGAGCAGCGTTGGGGACTAAGCGACCCGTTGTTACCCTGCGGCTATCGTTAACCGTAGCTGCCTTAGTTTTGCTTTGGTTGTTTGTATTTTGTTTTGTTATCGTACACGCGTGCGTAGAAAAGGAAAGAGAGGATATTTAATTTTTAGATTCATTGCCACGGCTGAAGCTGAAGAGACCAGAAAAACGTAAGCGAGCCGAAGTAATAAAAATGAAAAGGAACCGAGCGAGAGCCGTCTCCGCCGCCCCAAAAGGGAAAGCCCGTTCCTCCCGGCGAGGAAGGTTCGCCGTTAATAGCGATCGGAATAACAGGTGACCGACATCTAACGGAAGGTGCGTACGCGTTACAGAAAGGATGCCGCGTCCATCCGTCTCTGCGCGCGTGACTTTCTGTGTCTGCGAAGCGTCGTGCTTTAAGAGCCCCAAGGCAGCAAATTCCTGTCTTAGGGGAACGGCGGTCAGGTGGCCAGAGAGAGAGGGAGAGGGAAGCGTGCGAATTGTAAAACGAAGAGATGGCTTTCAGGAAGGCTCAGTTAGCGCGACCCAGGTTAATTGCCTGGCAATGGCATTTGGGGCAGCAGGAAGGCGGCAGCTAGAAGAAAAGTGAAAGCCTTGCGGAATTAAGGCTCCTTCTCATGTATTAGATGCGCTTTTGTGGTTAGAAACAACTTTGGATTGTTACGATTTTCTGCCGACCTTTGAATCGACTTCCTTCCTTCCTTCCTTCCTTCCTTCCTCCTTCTTTCCATTTTTGCTTTGCTCTGTGCTTTTGTGGGCAGCGCACACTCTCGGGCGAGACGCAGGAGTTCAGCTGTGCAGCCTGCCAGAGAAGCATCGCCCACGAGGCCTCGCTAGCCTCGAGCTGTAGGCGCTGATGCACGTGGCCCGTTCTGTCGGGCGCGCAGATTTGGCTGCCGGAATTTCAGCTTGGCTTTACGCCCTGTAGCGGCGCTGTTTTTGTCTTTATAAATTGCGCTACTCCTAGGCGTTGGGCACGTCGGGGAACGGCTGTGTGCTGCCGTGAAGAAGTGCGGGCTCCCGCCCTCAGCCCTTTGTCGGCAAGTTCTCGGGTGTCGAGAGCGGCCGGGGGACTCCGAATGCCGGCGGAAAGGTTCTCTGCCCGCTCCTGACGAGGAGCCTTCGGCCGCGGGAAGCTCGGCGGCGTCCTTCCCGCACTCGTGAGTCGTAAGCCGCGGTTCGCGGGCCGGCAGGGCAGGGTGTGTGCGTGGGGGGGGGGGGAATAGCGCCTGGCAGCCCGGCGGCTCCGGCGTCGCTGTTGCTAGCGGGGCCCCGAGGTCCGTGTGCAGCCTCAGCTGCCTGTCGGGAGCTTTGTTTTGGTGCGTTTGCCTGGCAAAAGCAGCGAGGGAGGCCTCAAATAGGAATCCTCAAATAGGAATTTTCGCGGCTAGGTGGGTAAGCTGTGCCCCCAGCTGCCTTTGCCTTGCTTTGCCGCTTAGCGTCGTCACGGCGACTTGGGAGCCCGCGATAAAATCCGTTACGGGGCTGAAGGGAGCCCTGCGTTTGCCCCGCTTGGGAAACCGTCGTTAAAGCTTGGGGGGGGGGCGGGGACGAAGCTCCGAAAGGAGACTCTGCCGGTGACCTCGGCGGTCCGATTCGTTTGCAGGCTGACGTTCCGAGGGCCGGCGAGCGGAAGAGGAGCGGCTCAGCCCGTTCGGTTGGTTTCGGCGATACTGTTTTAAGGAAGCGCGTAAGTACAGAAGGGGTCTGGGGGGGTTTTGAGCAGGACAGGAAAGAGCGAGGAAGATTGGAGAGTGTGGAGAAACTAGGTGCCGCGGGCACTGAAGCTGTGAAGGGCTGAGAGAATTGGGCTTAAGCATCTGAAAGGGGCTGCTAACGCGCGAGGAGCGGTAAAATACCGTTGCTGAACGCCAGGCTCCTTTGCAGCCCTCCATCCCCCTCGGCAGCCTTCTCGTTCTGTTTCCGTGCCTCTGTTCAGCTCCCCGTCCGCCCGTTTGCCTGCCTCTCCCTCTTCTGCCCTGCGCTGTCCCCTTTCTCTGTCTGCCTTTGCCTCCCTCTTTTACCCTCGCCGCCTTTGTGGCCAGCTCTGCCCCCTTCTCGTTCTCTTCAGAATTAAGGTGCAAATAAGCCGTATTAAGATGCTGGTGTTGAAAGCTTTAAGGATTTCCCCACCGCCCGCCCTCCCCCCCCCCCCCCCCCCCCAAAAAAAAAATGCATCTTGTTTTTCCTTTTTGTTGTATCATAATATGTAGGTGCCGTAAATCTCTTTGAGACTGGGAAACATCTGTTTTACCGTCTCATTCCTGTTTAACAAGCACCATCTACTATTAGGCTCTCAGGAGCGCAGCGATCGCGGAAGGACACGTCTTTTGAGATGTGCCTTTGCAAAGGTGGTTCGGCTGCCTGGGGGGATGGATCAAAGCCTTTGAGGCTGCCTCCGATCTGTTTCATTTCGTTCTGAATTTCTTCCTTTCTTTGCTTTCTCCTAGGGCGTCTGTCAGCTAACGAGTAAAGACGGTGGAACGGCCCGTCCGCGCAGGAGAACTGACGCACGGTAAACGTGAATACGCTAGACCTCCGCTACGTCACGGGCATTTGTTTACGTCCGTGCGTTCAAATCTCTAGTTGCGCGTTCGGGACGCGGCATCTGCCCGGTATCCGACTCCTCCGTGTAGCGCAGAAGGCGCTGTACAGCTGCCGGTCTCTACGGGAGGTTGTTAGCGAGGAGGAGAACGGCGTGTTCCAGCTCGTGGCCGCCAAACGGCTCCTTTGTGTCCGCTTTCAGACTTGGGGCCTGCTTCATCGGTCTGCTTGGACGTGGTTTCTCGGGGGGAACGCGAGCGCTTTCCCCGTGCTTTTCCTGTGTCGAAACCGGTAGTTTATAGGCCAGAGCGGTTGTGCCGTACCTTCCTTTTGAGAGGCGTTTCGTCCTCGCCTCGGGCTTCTGGGAAAATAAATTGGACGGAATTGCCGAAGGTGCGCCTTGAAATAGGCGGTAAATCTAGAAGCGTGTCTGGATTGCGAGGGGCTCGTAACTGGGTCTTTGTCCTCAACGTCTGCTTTTCTTTCGCTCTTATTGCAGGCTTCCCTCCGACGATCGGCGTCGCTGCGGCGTCTCGTGTTTCACGGGCAGCGCTCTCTATTCAGTAAGGACGTGAGAACTCCTGCGCTCCCGGAGAGCCCGGGATCCCTGCTCCGGGCTGGTCATTTGAGGCCTCTGTGCGGAGCGTTCTTTCTAGTTACGCACCCCGCGTGAGCCTCTCCTTCGGCTGTTTTCCCAAGGCGTTGGAAATGCTTCTGGGAAACGCTGTCGTTTCCGAACCGTTTCGCCGTGCCCTTGCCGGTAGGGGATCCCGTGAGAGCGGGCAGAGGCGGCCGACGTCTGCGCGAGGAAAGAAGCGTGGCGCAAAGAAGGGACCTCTTTGGCCCGCCTGGTCCGCTTTAGAGAGTTCTCTTTTGGACCTGAAGATGGGGTCTGCGAGTGCCACGCGCAGCGCACGCGTTTGTTCCCCCCCCCCGTTCTTTTAGCGAGACCGTGCGTGTCCTCGAGCTGTTTGTCCCGAGGGGGGAGTCGCTGCGGGAATTGCCGGGGAGGCCCTGACGGCGGGACGCGAGAAAGACGCCTTTGACCGCGTGCGTGCGGCCGAAGAAACGTCAGCCGAGGGATCCCAGTAAAGAACTGCTCGCCTAGGTTTGCTGCCTCGCAACGCATTGTCAGAGTTTTTTACGAACGCTCCTCCTCGGGGAAGCGCCTGTTCGTTCCGTGAATACGAGCGCAAAAAACGCGCACGTTACCGACCCTTGAAAGCGAGTCCGTGGCGCTGGGGTAGCGTGCGTAGCCGAGCCTAAATCCCGTAGTAACTCCTTTCGATGTCATTCTCTTCTACGAAAGCCCTTAGAGCAGATGAAAACATTTCTCGCCCTCTTTTGTTTGTCGAATGGGCCACGATACCGAGAAAAACCTGCGGCGAAGGAGACGTAGTAGTGGGTTTCCCTAGAGAAGGTGTCTTGTGCTGTGCTCGAGGGCTTGCCGTGCGCTTTGTCCGAGGGCGGGCGGCGAATGCCCGCTTTCCTCTCGAGCGGCCCCTGGGGAGCAGAAAGTTGTGCCTCGGAGGCAAACTCTTTCTTGCAGCTGGCTTTGAAGAAGCTGGCTAGCCGTGCAAAGTAACGGCAATGCTGGGGAGTCGCTGGAAGCGCTTAAAAGAGCGTCTTTCCCTTTTCGAGAAGGCGATGCGCTTTCCTTGCTAATCCCCGTAGTAACTAATGGAGCCAGGTAAGTGGTACCTAGGTGAGCGAGCCGTTAGTCTTTCTCCCCTAGGAATAGCCTTTAGGCTGCGATCGCTGCTAGAAAAGGCCGGCTCTTTTCGAAACGGAACGAGCCTTTGGCGGCACTACAGGAAACGAGCTAAAAAGGTGATGGGAATAGTAACGTTTTCATGCTTTAACGTGCCAGACGTACCGGTGTGCCAGCATCTCGTGCTGTTGAATAATAAAAGCTGAGCAGTCTGTCAAGCAAATAGCGTGGCTTGCTTTGGCCTGTTTATTTCGTTTAACAATCAGTAAAGGCAGGAGGTGGAAAGTCCTAAAGAAGAACGGCTGCTTCTTGGAACGCTTGCAAATTGTCCCATTAAGTAGGTGGGTGGGGGTTGTTTGTTTGTTTGTTTGTTTGTTTTTTAAGTGCAGCCTCTGCCTCTTTTTTGTCTGTGGAGTATTTTGCAACGCCGTTCAAAGGAAAGCGCTGTTCCTGAAGCCTCCGGGAGAAGCGGCTCGAGCACGACACGCAGCGACTCTGCGCCTCGCAGCAGGCGCTGTAAATAAGGGCGGGTGAGCCGAGGCGAGGGCGGTGAAATCTCTGCAAAGGGCGGGCGGGGCGGGGGGGGCTCTGCGGGGCGCTGCGGCGGGGTGCGGGTGCCGAGGGCGGGCGGGCGGCGGGCAGAGGGGCGGGCCGGAACGCGATGGCTGCGGAGCGAAGGGCGGGAGGGTGAGGGAGCGCTGCGCCACCCCGGCGCCGGGCATGCTGGGAGCGGTAGTCTTCCGGCACCGGGCTTCCGGGCGGCCATGTTGCTTTTGCACGGCATGCTGGAGCGGTAGTCTTCCGGCACCGGGCTTCCGGGCGGCCCTTTTCGTCTGCACGGCACGCTGGGAACTGTAGTTTTCTGGCAGGGGTTTTCCCAGCAGCCGTTTTAGTCTGCAGGGCATGCCGGCAGGTGCAGTCTTCCCGTACTGGCCTTCTGGGAGACCGTGTTGCGCCTCCGAGGTGGCGGGAGGTGCGGTTCTCTGTCGGCGGGGTTCCCAGCAGCTGTTCGCGTTGTGCTCCGGGGCAGGCCAGCAGCTGTACTTCCAGGTGCCTGTGCCTTCTCCGCCCTGCAGCAGTGGCCCGCTAGGGGTGTGTGTGTGCGTGTGTGTGTGTGGTCCTTACCGGACACGTGTCGCTCGGGTGTCCAAAAAGCAGTACTGCACCGTGGCGCATGCACACGGCGGGCGGCCGTGCTCCCTGCTTCCCCGGGGTGTCCAAAAAGCGGTATTGCACGAAAAGGGGGGGGGCGCGCGTGCGCACTGCGCTCCGCCGCGCTCACTGCTGCCACCCGGTGTCCAAAAAGCGGTACTGCACCCGGTGGGGGGGGCGTGCGTGCGCACTGCGTTCCGCCGCGCTCACTGCTGCCACCCGGTGTCCAAAAAGCGGTACTGCACCCGGTGGGGGGGGCGCGCGTGCGCACACAGGCGGCGAGCACATGCTCAGTGCCGGTCGCCATGTTTGCCGCTGCTCTCCGCCGTTTCGGGAACGGGTAAGCGAATGGCGCGTGCTCGTCGCCCCTTCCCGGTGCTCGCGGAGCGGCCACGGGCACGGGCAGCCTCGGGGCGCTCGCTGGGAGCCCCGGGCTGCCGCGGCGGGCTGCGGTTCGCACGCGTGAGCCGCCCGGCTGCAGCGCCGCGCCGCGAGCACGCGAGTGCGCCATTGCGGGTCTCGCCTCCCTTCGTGCTCCCCCCTCCCCTCGGGCTCCTCCTCGCTCCCCCCTCCCCTCGGATCCGGCTCCCCCCCGCCCCTCGGGCTCCCCCGGCTCCCCCCCCTCCCCTCGGGCTCCCCCCGTCCCTCGGGCTCCCCCGGCTCCCCCCGCCCCTCGGGTTCCCTCCTGCTCCCCCCGCCCCTCGGGCTCCCCCTCGCTCCCCCCTCCCCTCGGGATCCGGCTCCCCCCCGCCCCTCGGGTTCCCTCCTGCTCCCCCCGCCCCTCGGGCTCCCCTCGCCCCCCCCCTCCCCTCGGGCTCCCCCTCGCCCCCCCCCTCCCCTCGGGCTCCCCCTCGCTCCCCCCTCCCCTCGGGCTCCCCCTCGCCCCCCCCTCCCCTCGGGCTCCCCTCGCTCCCCCCTCCCCCTCGGGCTCCCCCTCGCTCCCCCCTCCCCTCGGCTCCCTCGCTCCCCCCCTCCCCTCGGGCTCCCCCTCGCTCCCCCCTCCCCTCGGGCTCCCCTTGCTCCCCCCTCCCATCGGGCTCCCCCGGCGGTGGGGAAGCAAGATGGCGGCGAGCAGGGAGGGCGTTTTGGCTGGGCGGCGGCGGCGGGTGAGGGCGGAGGCGGCGTGGAGGGAAGGACGTGGGGCCCCCGGTGAGGCGAACGCGCAGGTTCGGGGGGCGCCGGGCATCGGGCTGCGTCCTGCCCGCTGCGGCCGTCGCTGCGTGGAGGCGGCGGTGCGGGGCGAGTGGGGGGGGGGGCGGGCTGGGGCCGGGCGCCGGGAGCGCCGGGAGCGCGGGGCAGGGTGTGCTGGAGCGCGGGTGCGACGTTGCGTTTTGCGTGTGCGGCGTTTAGGGCGCCGGTTCGTTGGCGGCGCGGGCCGGGCAGGAGCGGGGGGGCAGGCGGGCCCCGGAGCAGGGTTGCGGCGCGGCGTCGGCCCTGTAGTGTTTCCAAACAGTTTAGTCTGTAACGTATGATGCAAGGCGGTGTATTAAGACCTTTCCTTTGAGGGAAAGAAGGAAAAAGAAAGAAAGGGGGGGCGGGGGGGAAAAAAACACGGGAAAGAGAAAAGAGCGCGCGTCAGTCGAAGTGTTTTCTTGGAAGCGAAATGCAATTTTCTCTCCGTTACAGAGGCGGAACCGACGATAGCAAATGCTGACAAGGAGCAAAGGCGGACGAGCGAGCGGTTTTTTGCGCTTAGTCCCTAAGGGGCGGGCTGAAACGAGGAAGCAAGAACGCAGCAGCGGACCCTCGATCTCCCCAGAAGCTGCGGCAGTAGGAGGCGTTCTGGCCCGGGTAACTAAGGTAACTCTCGATGCGGAACGTTCGTTATTTCGGCCTTCCGGGAGCAGCGTTGGGGACTAAGCGACCCGTTGTTACCCTGCGGCTATCGTTAACCGTAGCTGCCTTAGTTTTGCTTTGGTTGTTTGTATTTTGTTTTGTTATCGTACACGCGTGCGTAGAAAAGGAAAGAGAGGATATTTAATTTTTAGATTCATTGCCACGGCTGAAGCTGAAGAGACCAGAAAAACGTAAGCGAGCCGAAGTAATAAAATGAAAAGGAACCGAGCGAGAGCCGTCTCCGCCGCCCCAAAAGGGAAAGCCCGTTCCTCCCGGCGAGGAAGGTTCGCCGTTAATAGCGATCGGAATAACAGGTGACCGACATCTAACGGAAGGTGCGTACGCGTTACAGAAAGGATGCCGCGTCCATCCGTCTCTGCGCGCGTGACTTTCTGTGTCTGCGAAGCGTCGTGCTTTAAGAGCCCCAAGGCAGCAAATTCCTGTCTTAGGGGAACGGCGGTCAGGTGGCCAGAGAGAGAGGGAGAGGGAAGCGTGCGAATTGTAAAACGAAGAGATGGCTTTCAGAAGGCTCAGTTAGCGCGACCCCAGGTTAATTGCCTGGCAATGGCATTTGGGGCAGCAGGAAGGCGGCAGCTAGAAGAAAAGTGAAAGCCTTGCGGAATTAAGGCTCCTTCTCATGTATTAGATGCGCTTTTGTGGTTAGAAACAACTTTGGATTGTTACGATTTTCTGCGACCTTTGAATCGACTTCCTTCCTTCCTTCCTTCCTTCCTTCCTTCCTTCCTTCCTTCCTTCTTTCCATTTTTGCTTTGCTCTGTGCTTTTGTGGGCAGCGCACACTCTCGGGCGAGACGCAGGAGTTCAGCTGTGCAGCCTGCCAGAGAAGCATCGCCCACGAGGCCTCGCTAGCCTCGAGCTGTAGGCGCTGATGCACGTGGCCCGTTCTGTCGGGCGCGCAGATTTGGCTGCCGGAATTTCAGCTTGGCTTTACGCCCTGTAGCGGCGCTGTTTTTGTCTTTATAAATTGCGCTACTCCTAGGCGTTGGGCACGTCGGGGAACGGCTGTGTGCTGCCGTGAAGAAGTGCGGGCTCCCGCCCTCAGCCCTTTGTCGGCAAGTTCTCGGTGTCGAGAGCGGCCGGGGGACTCCGAATGCCGGCGGAAAGGTTCTCTGCCCGCTCCTGACGAGGAGCCTTCGGCCGCGGGAAGCTCGGCGGCGTCCTTCCCGCACTCGTGAGTCGTAAGCCGCGGTTCGCGGCCGGCAGGGCAGGGTGTGTGTGTGTGGGGGGGGGAATAGCGCCTGGCAGCCCGGCGGCTCCGGCGTCGCTGTTGCTAGCGGGGCCCCGAGGTCCGTGTGCAGCCTCAGCTGCCTGTCGGGAGCTTTGTTTTGGTGCGTTTGCCTGGCAAAAGCAGCGAGGGAGGCCTCAAATAGGAATTTTCGCGGCTAGGTGGGTAAGCTGTGCCCCCAGCTGCCTTTGCCTTGCTTTGCCGCTTAGCGTCGTCACGGCGACTTGGGAGCCCGCGATAAAATCCGTTACGGGGCTGAAGGGAGGCCCTGCGTTTGCCCCGCTTGGGAAACCGTCGTTAAAGCTTGGGGGGGGGGGGGCGGGGACGAAGCTCCGAAAGGAGACTCTGCCGGTGACCTCGGCGGTCCGATTCGTTTGCAGGCTGACGTTCCGAGGGCCGGCGAGCGGAAGAGGAGCGGCTCAGCCCGTTCGGTTGGTTTCGGCGATACTGTTTTAAGGAAGCGCGTAAGTACAGAAGGGGTCTGGGGGGGGTTTTGAGCAGGACAGGAAAGAGCGAGGAAGATTGGAGAGTGTGGAGAAACTAGGTGCCGCGGGCACTGAAGCTGTGAAGGGCTGAGAGAATTTGGGCTTAAGCATCTGAAAGGGGCTGCTAACGCGCGAGGAGCGGTAAAATACCGTCGCTGAACGCCAGGCTCCTTTGCAGCCCTCCGTCCCCCTCGGCAGCCTTCTCGTTCTGTTTCCGTGCCTCTGTTCAGCTCCCCGTCCGCCCGTTTGCCTGCCTCTCCCTCTTCTGCCCTGCGCTGTCCCCTTTCTCTGTCTGCCTTTGCCTCCCTCTTTTACCCTCGCCGCCTTTGTGGCCAGCTCTGCCCCCTTCTCGTTCTCTCAGAATTAAGGTGCAAATAAGCCGTATTAAGATGCTGGTGTTGAAAGCTTTTAAGGATTTCCCCACCGCCCGCCCTCCCCCCCCCCCCCCCCCAAAAAAAATGCATCTTGTTTTTCCTTTTTGTTGTATCATAATATGTAGGTGCCGTAAATCTCTTTGAGACTGGGAAACATCTGTTTTACCGTCTCATTCCTGTTTAACAAGCACCATCTACTATTAGGCTCTCAGGAGCGCAGCGATCGCGGAAGGACACGTCTTTGAGATGTGCCTTTGCAAAGGTGGTTCGGCTGCCTGGGGGGATGGATCAAAGCCTTTGAGGCTGCCTCCGATCTGTTTCATTTCGTTCTGAATTTCTTCCTTTCTTTGCTTTCTCCTAGGGCGTCTGTCAGCTAACGAGTAAAGACGGTGGAACGGCCCGTCCGCGCAGGAGAACTGACGCACGGTAAACGTGAATACGCTAGACCTCCGCTACGTCACGGGCGTTTGTTTACGTCCGTGCGTTCAAATCTCTAGTTGCGCGTTCGGGACGCGGCATCTGCCCGGTATCCGACTCCTCCGTGTAGCGCAGAAGGCGCTGTACAGCTGCCGGTCTCTACGGGAGGTTGTTAGCGAGGAGGAGAACGGCGTGTTCCAGCTCGTGGCCGCCAAACGGGCTCCTTTGTGTCCGCTTTCAGACTTGGGGCCTGCTTCATCGGTCTGCTTGGACGTGGTTTCTCGGGGGAACGCGAGCGCTTTCCCGTGCTTTTCCTGTGTCGAAACCGGTAGTTTATAGGCCAGAGCGGTTGTGCCGTACCTTCCTTTGAGAGGCGTTTCGTCCTCGCCTCGGGCTTCTGGGAAAATAAATTGGACGGAATTGCCGAAGGTGCGCCTTGAAATAGGCGGTAAATCTAGAAGCGTGTCTGGATTGCGAGGGGCTCGTAACTGGGTCTTTGTCCTCAACGTCTGCTTTTCTTTCGCTCTTATTGCAGGCTTCCCTCCGACGATCGGCGTCGCTGCGGCGTCTCGTGTTTCACGGGCAGCGCTCTCTATTCAGTAAGGACGTGAGAACTCCTGCGCTCCCGGAGAGCCCGGGATCCCTGCTCCGGGCTGGTCATTTGAGGCCTCTGTGCGGAGCGTTCTTTCTAGTTACGCACCCCGCGTGAGCCTCTCCTTCGGCTGTTTTCCCAAGGCGTTGGAAATGCTTCTGGGAAACGCTGTCGTTTCCGAACCGTTTCGCCGTGCCCTTGCCGGTAGGGGATCCCGTGAGAGCGGGCAGAGGCGGCCGACGTCTGCGCGAGGAAAGAAGCGTGGCGCAAAGAAGGGACCTCTTTGGCCCGCCTGGTCCGCTTTAGAGAGTTCTCTTTTGGACCTGAAGATGGGGTCTGCGAGTGCCACGCGCAGCGCACGCGTTTGTTCCCCCCCCCGTTCTTTTAGCGAGACCGTGCGTGTCCTCGAGCTGTTTGTCCCGAGGGGGGAGTCGCTGCGGGAATTGCCGGGGAGGCCCTGACGGCGGGACGCGAGAAAGACGCCTTTGACCGCGTGCGTGCGGCCGAAGAAACGTCAGCCGAGGGATCCCAGTAAAGAACTGCTCGCCTAGGTTTGCTGCCTCGCAACGCATTGTCAGAGTTTTTTACGAACGCTCCTCCTCGGGGAAGCGCCTGTTCGTTCCGTGAATACGAGCGCAAAAAACGCGCACGTTACCGACCCTTGAAAGCGAGTCCGTGGCGCTGGGGTAGCGTGCGTAGCCGAGCCTAAATCCCGTAGTAACTCCTTTCGATGTCGTTCTCTTCTACGAAAGCCCTTAGAGCAGATGAAAACATTTCTCGCCCTCTTTTGTTTGTCGAATGGGCCACGATACCGAGAAAAACCTGCGGCGAAGGAGACGTAGTAGTGGGTTTCCCTAGAGAAGGTGTCTTGTGCTGTGCTCGAGGGCTTGCCGTGCGCTTTGTCCGAGGGCGGGCGGCGAATGCCCGCTTTCCTCTCGAGCGGCCCCTGGGGAGCAGAAAGTTGTGCCTCGGAGGCAAACTCTTTCTTGCAGCTGGCTTTGAAGAAGCTGGCTAGCCGTGCAAAGTAACGGCAATGCTGGGGAGTCGCTGGAAGCGCTTAAAAGAGCGTCTTTCCCTTTTCGAGAAGGCGATGCGCTTTCCTTGCTAATCCCCGTAGTAACTAATGGAGCCAGGTAAGTGGTACCTAGGTGAGCGAGCCGTTAGTCTTTCTCCCCTAGGAATAGCCTTTAGGCTGCGATCGCTGCTAGAAAAGGCCGGCTCTTTTCGAAACGGAACGAGCCTTTGGCGGCACTACAGGAAACGAGCTAAAAAGGTGATGGGAATAGTAACGTTTTCATGCTTTAACGTGCCAGACGTACCGTGTGCCAGCATCTCGTGCTGTTGAATAATAAAAGCTGAGCAGTCTGTCAAGCAAATAGCGTGGCTTGCTTTGGCCTGTTTATTTCGTTTAACAATCAGTAAAGGCAGGAGGTGGAAAGTCCTAAAGAAGAACGGCTGCTTCTTGGAACGCTTGCAAATTGTCCCATTAAGTAGGTGGGTGGGGGTTGTTTGTTTGTTTGTTTGTTTGTTTTTTAAGTGCAGCCTCTGCCTCTTTTTTGTCTGTGGAGTATTTTGCAACGCCGTTCAAAGGAAAGCGCTGTTCCTGAAGCCTCCGGGAGAAGCGGCTCGAGCACGACACGCAGCGACTCTGCGCCTCGCAGCAGGCGCTGTAAATAAGGGCGGGTGAGCCGAGGCGAGGGCGGTGAAATCTCTGCAAAGGGCGGGCGGGGCGGGGGGGGCTCTGCGGGGCGCTGCGGCGGGGTGCGGGTGCCGAGGGCGGGCGGGCGGCGGGCAGAGGGGCGGGCCGGAACGCGATGGCTGCGGAGCGAAGGGCGGGAGGGTGAGGGAGCGCTGCGCCACCCCGGCGCCGGGCATGCTGGGAGCGGTAGTCTTCCGGCACCGGGCTTCCGGGCGGCCATGTTGCTTTTGCACGGCATGCTGGGAGCGGTAGTCTTCCGGCACCGGGCTTCCGGGCGGCCCTTTTCGTCTGCACGGCACGCTGGGAACTGTAGTTTTCTGGCAGGGGTTTTCCCAGCAGCCGTTTTAGTCTGCAGGGCATGCCGGCAGGTGCAGTCTTCCCGTACTGGCCTTCTGGGAGACCGTGTTGCGCCTCCCGAGGTGGCGGGAGGTGCGGTTCTCTGTCGGCGGGGTTCCCAGCAGCTGTTCGCGTTGTGCTCCGGGGCAGGCCAGCAGCTGTACTTCCAGGTGCCTGTGCCTTCTCCGCCCTGCAGCAGTGGCCCGCTAGGGGTGTGTGTGTGCGTGTGTGTGTGTGGTCCTTACCGGACACGTGTCGCTCGGGTGTCCAAAAAGCAGTACTGCACCGTGGCGCATGCACACGGCGGGCGGCCGTGCTCCCTGCTTCCCCCGGGGTGTCCAAAAAGCGGTATTGCACGAAAAGGGGGGGGGCGCGCGTGCGCACTGCGCTCCGCCGCGCTCACTGCTGCCACCCGGTGTCCAAAAAGCGGTACTGCACCCGGTGGGGGGGGGCGTGCGTGCGCACTGCGTTCCGCCGCGCTCACTGCTGCCACCCGGTGTCCAAAAAGCGGTACTGCACCCGGTGGGGGGGGCGCGCGTGCGCACACAGGCGGCGAGCACATGCTCAGTGCCGGTCGCCATGTTTGCCGCTGCTCTCCGCCGTTTCGGGAACGGGTAAGCGAATGGCGCGTGCTCGTCGCCCCTTCCCGGTGCTCGCGGAGCGGCCACGGGCACGGGCAGCCTCGGGGCGCTCGCTGGGAGCCCCGGGCTGCCGCGGCGGGCTGCGGTTCGCACGCGTGAGCCGCCCGGCTGCAGCGCCGCGCCGCGAGCACGCGAGTGCGCCATTGCGGGTCTCGCCTCCCTTCGTGCTCCCCCCTCCCCTCGGGCTCCTCCTCGCTCCCCCCTCCCCTCGGGATCCGGCTCCCCCCCGCCCCTCGGGCTCCCCCGGCTCCCCCCCTCCCCTCGGGCTCCCCCCGTCCCTCGGGCTCCCCCGGCTCCCCCCGCCCCTCGGGTTCCCTCCTGCTCCCCCCGCCCCTCGGGCTCCCCCTCGCCCCCCCCTCCCCTCGGGCTCCCCCTCGCTCCCCCCTCCCCTCGGGATCCGGCTCCCCCCCGCCCCTCGGGTTCCCTCCTGCTCCCCCCGCCCCTCGGGCTCCCCCTCGCCCCCCCCCCTCCCCTCGGGCTCCCCCTCGCCCCCCCCCTCCCCTCGGGCTCCCCCTCGCTCCCCCCTCCCCTCGGGCTCCCCCTCGCTCCCCCCCTCCCCTCGGGCTCCCCCTCGCTCCCCCCTCCCCTCGGGCTCCCCCTCGCTCCCCCCCCCCCTCGGGCTCCCCCTCGCTCCCCCCCTCCCCTCGGGCTCCCCCTCGCTCCCCCCCTCCCCTCGGGCTCCCCCTTGCTCCCCCCTCCCATCGGGCTCCCCCGGCGGTGGGGAAGCAAGATGGCGGCGAGCAGGGAGGGCGTTTTGGCTGGGCGGCGGCGGCGGGTGAGGGCGGAGGCGGCGTGGAGGGAAGGACGTGGGGCCCCCGGTGAGGCGAACGCGCAGGTTCGGGGGGCGCCGGGCATCGGGCTGCGTCCTGCCCGCTGCGGCCGTCGCTGCGTGGAGGCGGCGGTGCGGGGCGAGTGGGGGGGGGGGCGGGCTGGGGCCGGGCGCCGGGAGCGCCGGGAGCGCGGGGCAGGGTGTGCTGGAGCGCGGGTGCGACGTTGCGTTTTGCGTGTGCGGCGTTTAGGGCGCCGGTTCGTTGGCGGCGCGGGCCGGGCAGGAGCGGGGGGGCAGGCGGGCCCCGGAGCAGGGTTGCGGCGCGGCGTCGGCCCTGTAGTGTTTCCAAACAGTTTAGTCTGTAACGTATGATGCAAGGCGGTGTATTAAGACCTTTCCTTTGAGGGAAAGAAGGAAAAAGAAAGAAAGGGGGGGCGGGGGGGAAAAAAACACGGGAAAGAGAAAAGAGCGCGCGTCAGTCGAAGTGTTTTCTTGGAAGCGAAATGCAATTTTCTCTCCGTTACAGAGGCGGAACCGACGATAGCAAATGCTGACAAGGAGCAAAGGCGGACGAGCGAGCGGTTTTTTGCGCTTAGTCCCTAAGGGGCGGGCTGAAACGAGGAAGCAAGAACGCAGCAGCGGACCCTCGATCTCCCCAGAAGCTGCGGCAGTAGGAGGCGTTCTGGCCCGGGTAACTAAGGTAACTCTCGATGCGGAACGTTCGTTATTTCGGCCTTCCGGGAGCAGCGTTGGGGACTAAGCGACCCGTTGTTACCCTGCGGCTATCGTTAACCGTAGCTGCCTTAGTTTTGCTTTGGTTGTTTGTATTTTGTTTTGTTATCGTACACGCGTGCGTAGAAAAGGAAAGAGAGGATATTTAATTTTTAGATTCATTGCCACGGCTGAAGCTGAAGAGACCAGAAAAACGTAAGCGAGCCGAAGTAATAAAATGAAAAGGAACCGAGCGAGAGCCGTCTCCGCCGCCCCAAAAGGGAAAGCCCGTTCCTCCCGGCGAGGAAGGTTCGCCGTTAATAGCGATCGGAATAACAGGTGACCGACATCTAACGGAAGGTGCGTACGCGTTACAGAAAGGATGCCGCGTCCATCCGTCTCTGCGCGCGTGACTTTCTGTGTCTGCGAAGCGTCGTGCTTTAAGAGCCCCAAGGCAGCAAATTCCTGTCTTAGGGGAACGGCGGTCAGGTGGCCAGAGAGAGAGGGAGAGGGAAGCGTGCGAATTGTAAAACGAAGAGATGGCTTTCAGGAAGGCTCAGTTAGCGCGACCCCAGGTTAATTGCCTGGCAATGGCATTTGGGGCAGCAGGAAGGCGGCAGCTAGAAGAAAAGTGAAAGCCTTGCGGAATTAAGGCTCCTTCTCATGTATTAGATGCGCTTTTGTGGTTAGAAACAACTTTGGATTGTTACGATTTTCTGCCGACCTTTGAATCGACTTCCTTCCTTCCTTCCTTCCTTCCTTCCTTCCTTCCTTCCTTCCTTCCTTCTTTCCATTTTTGCTTTGCTCTGTGCTTTTGTGGGCAGCGCACACTCTCGGGCGAGACGCAGGAGTTCAGCTGTGCAGCCTGCCAGAGAAGCATCGCCCACGAGGCCTCGCTAGCCTCGAGCTGTAGGCGCTGATGCACGTGGCCCGTTCTGTCGGGCGCGCAGATTTGGCTGCCGGAATTTCAGCTTGGCTTTACGCCCTGTAGCGGCGCTGTTTTTGTCTTTATAAATTGCGCTACTCCTAGGCGTTGGGCACGTCGGGGAACGGCTGTGTGCTGCCGTGAAGAAGTGCGGGCTCCCGCCCTCAGCCCTTTGTCGGCAAGTTCTCGGGTGTCGAGAGCGGCCGGGGGACTCCGAATGCCGGCGGAAAGGTTCTCTGCCCGCTCCTGACGAGGAGCCTTCGGCCGCGGGAAGCTCGGCGGCGTCCTTCCCGCACTCGTGAGTCGTAAGCCGCGGTTCGCGGGCCGGCAGGGCAGGGTGTGTGTGTGTGGGGGGGGGAATAGCGCCTGGCAGCCCGGCGGCTCCGGCGTCGCTGTTGCTAGCGGGGCCCCGAGGTCCGTGTGCAGCCTCAGCTGCCTGTCGGGAGCTTTGTTTTGGTGCGTTTGCCTGGCAAAAGCAGCGAGGGAGGCCTCAAATAGGAATTTTCGCGGCTAGGTGGGTAAGCTGTGCCCCCAGCTGCCTTTGCCTTGCTTTGCCGCTTAGCGTCGTCACGGCGACTTGGGAGCCCGCGATAAAATCCGTTACGGGGCTGAAGGGAGGCCCTGCGTTTGCCCCGCTTGGGAAACCGTCGTTAAAGCTTGGGGGGGGGGGGGCGGGGACGAAGCTCCGAAAGGAGACTCTGCCGGTGACCTCGGCGGTCCGATTCGTTTGCAGGCTGACGTTCCGAGGGCCGGCGAGCGGAAGAGGAGCGGCTCAGCCCGTTCGGTTGGTTTCGGCGATACTGTTTTAAGGAAGCGCGTAAGTACAGAAGGGGTCTGGGGGGGGTTTTGAGCAGGACAGGAAAGAGCGAGGAAGATTGGAGAGTGTGGAGAAACTAGGTGCCGCGGGCACTGAAGCTGTGAAGGGCTGAGAGAATTTGGGCTTAAGCATCTGAAAGGGGCTGCTAACGCGCGAGGAGCGGTAAAATACCGTCGCTGAACGCCAGGCTCCTTTGCAGCCCTCCGTCCCCCTCGGCAGCCTTCTCGTTCTGTTTCCGTGCCTCTGTTCAGCTCCCCGTCCGCCCGTTTGCCTGCCTCTCCCTCTTCTGCCCTGCGCTGTCCCCTTTCTCTGTCTGCCTTTGCCTCCCTCTTTTACCCTCGCCGCCTTTGTGGCCAGCTCTGCCCCCTTCTCGTTCTCTTCAGAATTAAGGTGCAAATAAGCCGTATTAAGATGCTGGTGTTGAAAGCTTTAAGGATTTCCCCACCGCCCGCCCTCCCCCCCCCCCCCCCCCCCCCAAAAAAAATGCATCTTGTTTTTCCTTTTTGTTGTATCATAATATGTAGGTGCCGTAAATCTCTTTGAGACTGGGAAACATCTGTTTTACCGTCTCATTCCTGTTTAACAAGCACCATCTACTATTAGGCTCTCAGGAGCGCAGCGATCGCGGAAGGACACGTCTTTTGAGATGTGCCTTTGCAAAGGTGGTTCGGCTGCCTGGGGGGATGGATCAAAGCCTTTGAGGCTGCCTCCGATCTGTTTCATTTCGTTCTGAATTTCTTCCTTTCTTTGCTTTCTCCTAGGGCGTCTGTCAGCTAACGAGTAAAGACGGTGGAACGGCCCGTCCGCGCAGGAGAACTGACGCACGGTAAACGTGAATACGCTAGACCTCCGCTACGTCACGGGCGTTTGTTTACGTCCGTGCGTTCAAATCTCTAGTTGCGCGTTCGGGACGCGGCATCTGCCCGGTATCCGACTCCTCCGTGTAGCGCAGAAGGCGCTGTACAGCTGCCGGTCTCTACGGGAGGTTGTTAGCGAGGAGGAGAACGGCGTGTTCCAGCTCGTGGCCGCCAAACGGGCTCCTTTGTGTCCGCTTTCAGACTTGGGGCCTGCTTCATCGGTCTGCTTGGACGTGGTTTCTCGGGGGGAACGCGAGCGCTTTCCCCGTGCTTTTCCTGTGTCGAAACCGGTAGTTTATAGGCCAGAGCGGTTGTGCCGTACCTTCCTTTGAGAGGCGTTTCGTCCTCGCCTCGGGCTTCTGGGAAAATAAATTGGACGGAATTGCCGAAGGTGCGCCTTGAAATAGGCGGTAAATCTAGAAGCGTGTCTGGATTGCGAGGGGCTCGTAACTGGGTCTTTGTCCTCAACGTCTGCTTTTCTTTCGCTCTTATTGCAGGCTTCCCTCCGACGATCGGCGTCGCTGCGGCGTCTCGTGTTTCACGGGCAGCGCTCTCTATTCAGTAAGGACGTGAGAACTCCTGCGCTCCCGGAGAGCCCGGGATCCCTGCTCCGGGCTGGTCATTTGAGGCCTCTGTGCGGAGCGTTCTTTCTAGTTACGCACCCCGCGTGAGCCTCTCCTTCGGCTGTTTTCCCAAGGCGTTGGAAATGCTTCTGGGAAACGCTGTCGTTTCCGAACCGTTTCGCCGTGCCCTTGCCGGTAGGGGATCCCGTGAGAGCGGGCAGAGGCGGCCGACGTCTGCGCGAGGAAAGAAGCGTGGCGCAAAGAAGGGACCTCTTTGGCCCGCCTGGTCCGCTTTAGAGAGTTCTCTTTTGGACCTGAAGATGGGGTCTGCGAGTGCCACGCGCAGCGCACGCGTTTGTTCCCCCCCCCCGTTCTTTTAGCGAGACCGTGCGTGTCCTCGAGCTGTTTGTCCCGAGGGGGGAGTCGCTGCGGGAATTGCCGGGGAGGCCCTGACGGCGGGACGCGAGAAAGACGCCTTTGACCGCGTGCGTGCGGCCGAAGAAACGTCAGCCGAGGGATCCCAGTAAAGAACTGCTCGCCTAGGTTTGCTGCCTCGCAACGCATTGTCAGAGTTTTTTACGAACGCTCCTCCTCGGGGAAGCGCCTGTTCGTTCCGTGAATACGAGCGCAAAAAACGCGCACGTTACCGACCCTTGAAAGCGAGTCCGTGGCGCTGGGGTAGCGTGCGTAGCCGAGCCTAAATCCCGTAGTAACTCCTTTCGATGTCGTTCTCTTCTACGAAAGCCCTTAGAGCAGATGAAAACATTTCTCGCCCTCTTTTGTTTGTCGAATGGGCCACGATACCGAGAAAAACCTGCGGCGAAGGAGACGTAGTAGTGGGTTTCCCTAGAGAAGGTGTCTTGTGCTGTGCTCGAGGGCTTGCCGTGCGCTTTGTCCGAGGGCGGGCGGCGAATGCCCGCTTTCCTCTCGAGCGGCCCCTGGGGAGCAGAAAGTTGTGCCTCGGAGGCAAACTCTTTCTTGCAGCTGGCTTTGAAGAAGCTGGCTAGCCGTGCAAAGTAACGGCAATGCTGGGGAGTCGCTGGAAGCGCTTAAAAGAGCGTCTTTCCCTTTTCGAGAAGGCGATGCGCTTTCCTTGCTAATCCCCGTAGTAACTAATGGAGCCAGGTAAGTGGTACCTAGGTGAGCGAGCCGTTAGTCTTTCTCCCCTAGGAATAGCCTTTAGGCTGCGATCGCTGCTAGAAAAGGCCGGCTCTTTTCGAAACGGAACGAGCCTTTGGCGGCACTACAGGAAACGAGCTAAAAAGGTGATGGGAATAGTAACGTTTTCATGCTTTAACGTGCCAGACGTACCGTGTGCCAGCATCTCGTGCTGTTGAATAATAAAAGCTGAGCAGTCTGTCAAGCAAATAGCGTGGCTTGCTTTGGCCTGTTTATTTCGTTTAACAATCAGTAAAGGCAGGAGGTGGAAAGTCCTAAAGAAGAACGGCTGCTTCTTGGAACGCTTGCAAATTGTCCCATTAAGTAGGTGGGTGGGGGTTGTTTGTTTGTTTGTTTGTTTGTTTTTTAAGTGCAGCCTCTGCCTCTTTTTTGTCTGTGGAGTATTTTGCAACGCCGTTCAAAGGAAAGCGCTGTTCCTGAAGCCTCCGGGAGAAGCGGCTCGAGCACGACACGCAGCGACTCTGCGCCTCGCAGCAGGCGCTGTAAATAAGGGCGGGTGAGCCGAGGCGAGGGCGGTGAAATCTCTGCAAAGGGCGGGCGGGGCGGGGGGGGCTCTGCGGGGCGCTGCGGCGGGGTGCGGGTGCCGAGGGCGGGCGGGCGGCGGGCAGAGGGGCGGGCCGGAACGCGATGGCTGCGGAGCGAAGGGCGGGAGGGTGAGGGAGCGCTGCGCCACCCCGGCGCCGGGCATGCTGGGAGCGGTAGTCTTCCGGCACCGGGCTTCCGGGCGGCCATGTTGCTTTTGCACGGCATGCTGGGAGCGGTAGTCTTCCGGCACCGGGCTTCCGGGCGGCCCTTTTCGTCTGCACGGCACGCTGGGAACTGTAGTTTTCTGGCAGGGGTTTTCCCAGCAGCCGTTTTAGTCTGCAGGGCATGCCGGCAGGTGCAGTCTTCCCGTACTGGCCTTCTGGGAGACCGTGTTGCGCCTCCCGAGGTGGCGGGAGGTGCGGTTCTCTGTCGGCGGGGTTCCCAGCAGCTGTTCGCGTTGTGCTCCGGGGCAGGCCAGCAGCTGTACTTCCAGGTGCCTGTGCCTTCTCCGCCCTGCAGCAGTGGCCCGCTAGGGGTGTGTGTGTGCGTGTGTGTGTGTGGTCCTTACCGGACACGTGTCGCTCGGGTGTCCAAAAAGCAGTACTGCACCGTGGCGCATGCACACGGCGGGCGGCCGTGCTCCCTGCTTCCCCCGGGGTGTCCAAAAAGCGGTATTGCACGAAAAGGGGGGGGGCGCGCGTGCGCACTGCGCTCCGCCGCGCTCACTGCTGCCACCCGGTGTCCAAAAAGCGGTACTGCACCCGGTGGGGGGGGCGTGCGTGCGCACTGCGTTCCGCCGCGCTCACTGCTGCCACCCGGTGTCCAAAAAGCGGTACTGCACCCGGTGGGGGGGGCGCGCGTGCGCACACAGGCGGCGAGCACATGCTCAGTGCCGGTCGCCATGTTTGCCGCTGCTCTCCGCCGTTTCGGGAACGGGTAAGCGAATGGCGCGTGCTCGTCGCCCCTTCCCGGTGCTCGCGGAGCGGCCACGGGCACGGGCAGCCTCGGGGCGCTCGCTGGGAGCCCCGGGCTGCCGCGGCGGGCTGCGGTTCGCACGCGTGAGCCGCCCGGCTGCAGCGCCGCGCCGCGAGCACGCGAGTGCGCCATTGCGGGTCTCGCCTCCCTTCGTGCTCCCCCCTCCCCTCGGGCTCCTCCTCGCTCCCCCCTCCCCTCGGGATCCGGCTCCCCCCCGCCCCTCGGGCTCCCCCGGCTCCCCCCCTCCCCTCGGGCTCCCCCCGTCCCTCGGGCTCCCCCGGCTCCCCCCGCCCCTCGGGTTCCCTCCTGCTCCCCCCGCCCCTCGGGCTCCCCCTCGCTCCCCCCCTCCCCTCGGGCTCCCCCTTGCTCCCCCCTCCCATCGGGCTCCCCCGGCGGTGGGGAAGCAAGATGGCGGCGAGCAGGGAGGGCGTTTTGGCTGGGCGGCGGCGGCGGGTGAGGGCGGAGGCGGCGTGGAGGGAAGGACGTGGGGCCCCCGGTGAGGCGAACGCGCAGGTTCGGGGGGCGCCGGGCATCGGGCTGCGTCCTGCCCGCTGCGGCCGTCGCTGCGTGGAGGCGGCGGTGCGGGGCGAGTGGGGGGGGGGGCGGGCTGGGGCCGGGCGCCGGGAGCGCCGGGAGCGCGGGGCAGGGTGTGCTGGAGCGCGGGTGCGACGTTGCGTTTTGCGTGTGCGGCGTTTAGGGCGCCGGTTCGTTGGCGGCGCGGGCCGGGCAGGAGCGGGGGGGCAGGCGGGCCCCGGAGCAGGGTTGCGGCGCGGCGTCGGCCCTGTAGTGTTTCCAAACAGTTTAGTCTGTAACGTATGATGCAAGGCGGTGTATTAAGACCTTTCCTTTGAGGGAAAGAAGGAAAAAGAAAGAAAGGGGGGGCGGGGGGGAAAAAAACACGGGAAAGAGAAAAGAGCGCGCGTCAGTCGAAGTGTTTTCTTGGAAGCGAAATGCAATTTTCTCTCCGTTACAGAGGCGGAACCGACGATAGCAAATGCTGACAAGGAGCAAAGGCGGACGAGCGAGCGGTTTTTTGCGCTTAGTCCCTAAGGGGCGGGCTGAAACGAGGAAGCAAGAACGCAGCAGCGGACCCTCGATCTCCCCAGAAGCTGCGGCAGTAGGAGGCGTTCTGGCCCGGGTAACTAAGGTAACTCTCGATGCGGAACGTTCGTTATTTCGGCCTTCCGGGAGCAGCGTTGGGGACTAAGCGACCCGTTGTTACCCTGCGGCTATCGTTAACCGTAGCTGCCTTAGTTTTGCTTTGGTTGTTTGTATTTTGTTTTGTTATCGTACACGCGTGCGTAGAAAAGGAAAGAGAGGATATTTAATTTTTAGATTCATTGCCACGGCTGAAGCTGAAGAGACCAGAAAAACGTAAGCGAGCCGAAGTAATAAAATGAAAAGGAACCGAGCGAGAGCCGTCTCCGCCGCCCCAAAAGGGAAAGCCCGTTCCTCCCGGCGAGGAAGGTTCGCCGTTAATAGCGATCGGAATAACAGGTGACCGACATCTAACGGAAGGTGCGTACGCGTTACAGAAAGGATGCCGCGTCCATCCGTCTCTGCGCGCGTGACTTTCTGTGTCTGCGAAGCGTCGTGCTTTAAGAGCCCCAAGGCAGCAAATTCCTGTTTTAGGGGAACGGCGGTCAGGTGGCCAGAGAGAGAGGGAGAGGGAAGCGTGCGAATTGTAAAACGAAGAGATGGCTTTCAGGAAGGCTCAGTTAGCGCGACCCCAGGTTAATTGCCTGGCAATGGCATTTGGGGCAGCAGGAAGGCGGGCAGCTAGAAGAAAAGTGAAAGCCTTGCGGAATTAAGGCTCCTTCTCATGTATTAGATGCGCTTTTGTGGTTAGAAACAACTTTGGATTGTTACGATTTTCTGCCGACCTTTGAATCGACTTCCTTCCTTCCTTCCTTCCTTCCTTCCTTCCTTCTTTCCATTTTTGCTTTGCTCTGTGCTTTTGTGGGCAGCGCACACTCTCGGGCGAGACGCAGGAGTTCAGCTGTGCAGCCTGCCAGAGAAGCATCGCCCACGAGGCCTCGCTAGCCTCGAGCTGTAGGCGCTGATGCACGTGGCCCGTTCTGTCGGGCGCGCAGATTTGGCTGCCGGAATTTCAGCTTGGCTTTACGCCCTGTAGCGGCGCTGTTTTTGTCTTTATAAATTGCGCTACTCCTAGGCGTTGGGCACGTCGGGGAACGGCTGTGTGCTGCCGTGAAGAAGTGCGGGCTCCCGCCCTCAGCCCTTTGTCGGCAAGTTCTCGGGTGTCGAGAGCGGCCGGGGGACTCCGAATGCCGGCGGAAAGGTTCTCTGCCCGCTCCTGACGAGGAGCCTTCGGCCGCGGGAAGCTCGGCGGCGTCCTTCCCGCACTCGTGAGTCGTAAGCCGCGGTTCGCGGGCCGGCAGGGCAGGGTGGGCGTGGGGGGGGGGAATAGCGCCTGGCAGCCCGGCGGCTCCGGCGTCGCTGTTGCTAGCGGGGGCCCCGAGGTCCGTGTGCAGCCTCAGCTGCCTGTCGGGAGCTTTGTTTTGGTGCGTTTGCCTGGCAAAAGCAGCGAGGGAGGCCTCAAATAGGAATTTTCGCGGCTAGGTGGGTAAGCTGTGCCCCCAGCTGCCTTTGCCTTGCTTTGCCGCTTAGCGTCGTCACGGCGACTTGGGAGCCCGCGATAAAATCCGTTACGGGCTGAAGGGAGGCCCTGCGTTTGCCCCCGCTTGGGAAACCGTCGTTAAAGCTTGGGGGGGGGGGCGGGGACGAAGCTCCGAAAGGAGACTCTGCCGGTGACCTCGGCGGGTCCGATTCGTTTGCAGGCTGACGTTCCGAGGGCCGGCGAGCGGAAGAGGAGCGGCTCAGCCCGTTCGGTTGGTTTCGGCGATACTGTTTTAAGGAAGCGCGTAAGTACAGAAGGGGTCTGGGGGGGGGGGTTTTGAGCAGGACAGGAAAGAGCGAGGAAGATTGGAGAGTGTGGAGAAACTAGGTGCCGCGGGCACTGAAGCTGTGAAGGGCTGAGAGAATTTGGGCTTAAGCATCTGAAAGGGGCTGCTAACGCGCGAGGAGCGGTAAAATACCGTCGCTGAACGCCAGGCTCCTTTGCAGCCCTCCGTCCCCCTCGGCAGCCTTCTCGTTCTGTTTCCGTGCCTCTGTTCAGCTCCCCGTCCGCCCGTTTGCCTGCCTCTCCCTCTTCTGCCCTGCGCTGTCCCCTTTCTCTGTCTGCCTTTGCCTCCCTCTTTTACCCTCGCCGCCTTTGTGGCCAGCTCTGCCCCCTTCTCGTTCTCTTCAGAATTAAGGTGCAAATAAGCCGTATTAAGATGCTGGTGTTGAAAGCTTTAAGGATTTCCCCACCGCCCGCCCTCCCCCCCCCCCCCCCCCCCAAAAAAAAAATGCATCTTGTTTTTCCTTTTTGTTGTATCATAATATGTAGGTGCCGTAAATCTCTTTGAGACTGGGAAACATCTGTTTTACCGTCTCATTCCTGTTTAACAAGCACCATCTACTATTAGGCTCTCAGGAGCGCAGCGATCGCGGAAGGACACGTCTTTTGAGATGTGCCTTTGCAAAGGTGGTTCGGCTGCCTGGGGGGATGGATCAAAGCCTTTGAGGCTGCCTCCGATCTGTTTCATTTCGTTCTGAATTTCTTCCTTTCTTTGCTTTCTCCTAGGGTGTCTGTCAGCTAACGAGTAAAGACGGTGGAACGGCCCGTCCGCGCAGGAGAACTGACGCACGGTAAACGTGAATACGCTAGACCTCCGCTACGTCACGGGCGTTTGTTTACGTCCGTGCGTTCAAATCTCTAGTTGCGCGTTCGGGACGCGGCATCTGCCCGGTATCCGACTCCTCCGTGTAGCGCAGAAGGCGCTGTACAGCTGCCGGTCTCTACGGGAGGTTGTTAGCGAGGAGGAGAACGGCGTGTTCCAGCTCGTGGCCGCCAAACGGGCTCCTTTGTGTCCGCTTTCAGACTTGGGGCCTGCTTCATCGGTCTGCTTGGACGTGGTTTCTCGGGGGGAACGCGAGCGCTTTCCCCGTGCTTTTCCTGTGTCGAAACCGGTAGTTTATAGGCCAGAGCGGTTGTGCCGTACCTTCCTTTTGAGAGGCGTTTCGTCCTCGCCTCGGGCTTCTGGGAAAATAAATTGGACGGAATTGCCGAAGGTGCGCCTTGAAATAGGCGGTAAATCTAGAAGCGTGTCTGGATTGCGAGGGGCTCGTAACTGGGTCTTTGTCCTCAACGTCTGCTTTTCTTTCGCTCTTATTGCAGGCTTCCCTCCGACGATCGGCGTCGCTGCGGCGTCTCGTGTTTCACGGGCAGCGCTCTCTATTCAGTAAGGACGTGAGAACTCCTGCGCTCCCGGAGAGCCCGGGATCCCTGCTCCGGGCTGGTCATTTGAGGCCTCTGTGCGGAGCGTTCTTTCTAGTTACGCACCCCGCGTGAGCCTCTCCTTCGGCTGTTTTCCCAAGGCGTTGGAAATGCTTCTGGGAAACGCTGTCGTTTCCGAAACGTTTCGCCGTGCCCTTGCCGGTAGGGGATCCCGTGAGAGCGGGCAGAGGCGGCCGACGTCTGCGCGAGGAAAGAAGCGTGGCGCAAAGAAGGGACCTCTTTGGCCCGCCTGGTCCGCTTTAGAGAGTTCTCTTTTGGACCTGAAGATGGGGTCTGCGAGTGCCACGCGCAGCGCACGCGTTTGTTCCCCCCCCCCGTTCTTTTAGCGAGACCGTGCGTGTCCTCGAGCTGTTTGTCCCGAGGGGGGAGTCGCTGCGGGAATTGCCGGGGAGGCCCTGACGGCGGGACGCGAGAAAGACGCCTTTGACCGCGTGCGTGCGGCCGAAGAAACGTCAGCCGAGGGATCCCAGTAAAGAACTGCTCGCCTAGGTTTGCTGCCTCGCAACGCATTGTCAGAGTTTTTTACGAACGATCCTCCTCGGGGAAGCGCCTGTTCGTTCCGTGAATACGAGCGCAAAAAACGCGCACGTTACCGACCCTTGAAAGCGAGTCCGTGGCGCTGGGGTAGCGTGCGTAGCCGAGCCTAAATCCCGTAGTAACTCCTTTCGATGTCGTTCTCTTCTACGAAAGCCCTTAGAGCAGATGAAAACATTTCTCGCCCTCTTTTGTTTGTCGAATGGGCCACGATACCGAGAAAAACCTGCGGCGAAGGAGACGTAGTAGTGGGTTTCCCTAGAGAAGGTGTCTTGTGCTGTGCTCGAGGGCTTGCCGTGCGCTTTGTCCGAGGGCGGGCGGCGAATGCCCGCTTTCCTCTCGAGCGGCCCCTGGGGAGCAGAAAGTTGTGCCTCGGAGGCAAACTCTTTCTTGCAGCTGGCTTTGAAGAAGCTGGCTAGCCGTGCAAAGTAACGGCAATGCTGGGGAGTCGCTGGAAGCGCTTAAAAGAGCGTCTTTCCCTTTTCGAGAAGGCGATGCGCTTTCCTTGCTAATCCCCGTAGTAACTAATGGAGCCAGGTAAGTGGTACCTAGGTGAGCGAGCCGTTAGTCTTTCTCCCCTAGGAATAGCCTTTAGGCTGCGATCGCTGCTAGAAAAGGCCGGCTCTTTTCGAAACGGAACGAGCCTTTGGCGGCACTACAGGAAACGAGCTAAAAAGGTGATGGGAATAGTAACGTTTTCATGCTTTAACGTGCCAGACGTACCGTGTGCCAGCATCTCGTGCTGTTGAATAATAAAAGCTGAGCAGTCTGTCAAGCAAATAGCGTGGCTTGCTTTGGCCTGTTTATTTCGTTTAACAATCAGTAAAGGCAGGAGGTGGAAAGTCCTAAAGAAGAACGGCTGCTTCTTGGAACGCTTGCAAATTGTCCCATTAAGTAGGTGGGTGGGGGTTGTTTGTTTGTTTGTTTGTTTTTTAAGTGCAGCCTCTGCCTCTTTTTTGTCTGTGGAGTATTTTGCAACGCCGTTCAAAGGAAAGCGCTGTTCCTGAAGCCTCCGGGAGAAGCGGCTCGAGCACGACACGCAGCGACTCTGCGCCTCGCAGCAGGCGCTGTAAATAAGGGCGGGTGAGCCGAGGCGAGGGCGGTGAAATCTCTGCAAAGGGCGGGCGGGGCGGGGGGGGCTCTGCGGGGCGCTGCGGCGGGGTGCGGGTGCCGAGGGCGGGCGGGCGGCGGGCAGAGGGGCGGGCCGGAACGCGATGGCTGCGGAGCGAAGGGCGGGAGGGTGAGGGAGCGCTGCGCCACCCCGGCGCCGGGCATGCTGGGAGCGGTAGTCTTCCGGCACCGGGCTTCCGGGCGGCCATGTTGCTTTTGCACGGCATGCTGGGAGCGGTAGTCTTCCGGCACCGGGCTTCCGGGCGGCCCTTTTAGTCTGCACGGCACGCTGGGAACTGTAGTTTTCTGGCAGGGGTTTTCCCAGCAGCCGTTTTAGTCTGCAGGGCATGCCGGCAGGTGCAGTCTTCCCGTACTGGCCTTCTGGGAGACCGTGTTGCGCCTCCCGAGGTGGCGGGAGGTGCGGTTCTCTGTCGGCGGGGTTCCCAGCAGCTGTTCGCGTTGTGCTCCGGGGCAGGCCAGCAGCTGTACTTCCAGGTGCCTGTGCCTTCTCCGCCCTGCAGCAGTGGCCCGCTAGGGGTGTGTGTGTGCGTGTGTGTGTGTGGTCCTTACCGGACACGTGTCGCTCGGGTGTCCAAAAAGCAGTACTGCACCGTGGCGCATGCACACGGCGGGCGGCCGTGCTCCCTGCTTCCCCCGGGGTGTCCAAAAAGCGGTATTGCACGAAAAGGGGGGGGGCGCGCGTGCGCACTGCGCTCCGCCGCGCTCACTGCTGCCACCCGGTGTCCAAAAAGCGGTACTGCACCCGGTGGGGGGGGCGTGCGTGCGCACTGCGTTCCGCCGCGCTCACTGCTGCCACCCGGTGTCCAAAAAGCGGTACTGCACCCGGTGGGGGGGGCGCGCGTGCGCACACAGGCGGCGAGCACATGCTCAGTGCCGGTCGCCATGTTTGCCGCTGCTCTCCGCCGTTTCGGGAACGGGTAAGCGAATGGCGCGTGCTCGTCGCCCCTTCCCGGTGCTCGCGGAGCGGCCACGGGCACGGGCAGCCTCGGGGCGCTCGCTGGGAGCCCCGGGCTGCCGCGGCGGGCTGCGGTTCGCACGCGTGAGCCGCCCGGCTGCAGCGCCGCGCCGCGAGCACGCGAGTGCGCCATTGCGGGTCTCGCCTCCCTTCGTGCTCCCCCCTCCCCTCGGGCTCCTCCTCGCTCCCCCCTCCCCTCGGGATCCGGCTCCCCCCCGCCCCTCGGGTTCCCTCCTGCTCCCCCCGCCCCTCGGGCTCCCCCTCGCCCCCCCCTCCCCTCGGGCTCCCCCTCGCTCCCCCCTCCCCTCGGGATCCGGCTCCCCCCCGCCCCTCGGGTTCCCTCCTGCTCCCCCCGCCCCTCGGGCTCCCCCTCGCCCCCCCCCCTCCCCTCGGGCTCCCCCTCGCCCCCCCCCTCCCCTCGGGCTCCCCCTCGCTCCCCCCTCCCCTCGGGCTCCCCCTCGCTCCCCCCCTCCCCTCGGGCTCCCCCTCGCTCCCCCCTCCCCTCGGGCTCCCCCTCGCTCCCCCCCCCCCCTCGGGCTCCCCCTCGCTCCCCCCCTCCCCTCGGGCTCCCCCTCGCTCCCCCCCTCCCCTCGGGCTCCCCCTTGCTCCCCCCTCCCATCGGGCTCCCCCGGCGGTGGGGAAGCAAGATGGCGGCGAGCAGGGAGGGCGTTTTGGCTGGGCGGCGGCGGCGGGTGAGGGCGGAGGCGGCGTGGAGGGAAGGACGTGGGGCCCCCGGTGAGGCGAACGCGCAGGTTCGGGGGGCGCCGGGCATCGGGCTGCGTCCTGCCCGCTGCGGCCGTCGCTGCGTGGAGGCGGCGGTGCGGGGCGAGTGGGGGGGGGGGGCGGGCTGGGGCCGGGCGCCGGGAGCGCCGGGAGCGCGGGGCAGGGTGTGCTGGAGCGCGGGTGCGACGTTGCGTTTTGCGTGTGCGGCGTTTAGGGCGCCGGTTCGTTGGCGGCGCGGGCCGGGCAGGAGCGGGGGGGCAGGCGGGCCCCGGAGCAGGGTTGCGGCGCGGCGTCGGCCCTGTAGTGTTTCCAAACAGTTTAGTCTGTAACGTATGATGCAAGGCGGTGTATTAAGACCTTTCCTTTGAGGGAAAGAAGGAAAAAGAAAGAAAGGGGGGGCGGGGGGGAAAAAAACACGGGAAAGAGAAAAGAGCGCGCGTCAGTCGAAGTGTTTTCTTGGAAGCGAAATGCAATTTTCTCTCCGTTACAGAGGCGGAACCGACGATAGCAAATGCTGACAAGGAGCAAAGGCGGACGAGCGAGCGGTTTTTTGCGCTTAGTCCCTAAGGGGCGGGCTGAAACGAGGAAGCAAGAACGCAGCAGCGGACCCTCGATCTCCCCAGAAGCTGCGGCAGTAGGAGGCGTTCTGGCCCGGGTAACTAAGGTAACTCTCGATGCGGAACGTTCGTTATTTCGGCCTTCCGGGAGCAGCGTTGGGGACTAAGCGACCCGTTGTTACCCTGCGGCTATCGTTAACCGTAGCTGCCTTAGTTTTGCTTTGGTTGTTTGTATTTTGTTTTGTTATCGTACACGCGTGCGTAGAAAAGGAAAGAGAGGATATTTAATTTTTAGATTCATTGCCACGGCTGAAGCTGAAGAGACCAGAAAAACGTAAGCGAGCCGAAGTAATAAAATGAAAAGGAACCGAGCGAGAGCCGTCTCCGCCGCCCCAAAAGGGAAAGCCCGTTCCTCCCGGCGAGGAAGGTTCGCCGTTAATAGCGATCGGAATAACAGGTGACCGACATCTAACGGAAGGTGCGTACGCGTTACAGAAAGGATGCCGCGTCCATCCGTCTCTGCGCGCGTGACTTTCTGTGTCTGCGAAGCGTCGTGCTTTAAGAGCCCCAAGGCAGCAAATTCCTGTCTTAGGGGAACGGCGGTCAGGTGGCCAGAGAGAGAGGGAGAGGGAAGCGTGCGAATTGTAAAACGAAGAGATGGCTTTCAGGAAGGCTCAGTTAGCGCGACCCCAGGTTAATTGCCTGGCAATGGCATTTGGGGCAGCAGGAAGGCGGCAGCTAGAAGAAAAGTGAAAGCCTTGCGGAATTAAGGCTCCTTCTCATGTATTAGATGCGCTTTTGTGGTTAGAAACAACTTTGGATTGTTACGATTTTCTGCCGACCTTTGAATCGACTTCCTTCCTTCCTTCCTTCCTTCCTTCCTTCCTTCCTTCCTTCCTTCTTTCCATTTTTGCTTTGCTCTGTGCTTTTGTGGGCAGCGCACACTCTCGGGCGAGACGCAGGAGTTCAGCTGTGCAGCCTGCCAGAGAAGCATCGCCCACGAGGCCTCGCTAGCCTCGAGCTGTAGGCGCTGATGCACGTGGCCCGTTCTGTCGGGCGCGCAGATTTGGCTGCCGGAATTTCAGCTTGGCTTTACGCCCTGTAGCGGCGCTGTTTTTGTCTTTATAAATTGCGCTACTCCTAGGCGTTGGGCACGTCGGGGAACGGCTGTGTGCTGCCGTGAAGAAGTGCGGGCTCCCGCCCTCAGCCCTTTGTCGGCAAGTTCTCGGGTGTCGAGAGCGGCCGGGGGACTCCGAATGCCGGCGGAAAGGTTCTCTGCCCGCTCCTGACGAGGAGCCTTCGGCCGCGGGAAGCTCGGCGGCGTCCTTCCCGCACTCGTGAGTCGTAAGCCGCGGTTCGCGGGCCGGCAGGGCAGGGTGTGTGCGTGGGGGGGGGGGGAATAGCGCGTGGCAGCCCGGCGGCTCCGGCGTCGCTGTTGCTAGCGGGGCCCCGAGGTCCGTGTGCAGCCTCAGCTGCCTGTCGGGAGCTTTGTTTTGGTGCGTTTGCCTGGCAAAAGCAGCGAGGGAGGCCTCAAATAGGAATTTTCGCGGCTAGGTGGGTAAGCTGTGCCCCCAGCTGCCTTTGCCTTGCTTTGCCGCTTAGCGTCGTCACGGCGACTTGGGAGCCCGCGATAAAATCCGTTACGGGGCTGAAGGGAGGCCCTGCGTTTGCCCCGCTTGGGAAACCGTCGTTAAAGCTTGGGGGGGGGGGGGCGGGGACGAAGCTCCGAAAGGAGACTCTGCCGGTGACCTCGGCGGTCCGATTCGTTTGCAGGCTGACGTTCCGAGGGCCGGCGAGCGGAAGAGGAGCGGCTCAGCCCGTTCGGTTGGTTTCGGCGATACTGTTTTAAGGAAGCGCGTAAGTACAGAAGGGGTCTGGGGGGGGTTTTGAGCAGGACAGGAAAGAGCGAGGAAGATTGGAGAGTGTGGAGAAACTAGGTGCCGCGGGCACTGAAGCTGTGAAGGGCTGAGAGAATTTGGGCTTAAGCGTCTGAAAGGGGCTGCTAACGCGCGAGGAGCGGTAAAATACCGTCGCTGAACGCCAGGCTCCTTTGCAGCCCTCCGTCCCCCTCGGCAGCCTTCTCGTTCTGTTTCCGTGCCTCTGTTCAGCTCCCCGTCCGCCCGTTTGCCTGCCTCTCCCTCTTCTGCCCTGCGCTGTCCCCTTTCTCTGTCTGCCTTTGCCTCCCTCTTTTACCCTCGCCGCCTTTGTGGCCAGCTCTGCCCCCTTCTCGTTCTCTTCAGAATTAAGGTGCAAATAAGCCGTATTAAGATGCTGGTGTTGAAAGCTTTAAGGATTTCCCCACCACCCGCCCTCCCCCCCCCCCCCCCCAAAAAAAAAATGCATCTTGTTTTTCCTTTTTGTTGTATCATAATATGTAGATGCCGTAAATCTCTTTGAGACTGGGAAACATCTGTTTTACCGTCTCATTCCTGTTTAACAAGCACCATCTACTATTAGGCTCTCAGGAGCGCAGCGATCGCGGAAGGACACGTCTTTTGAGATGTGCCTTTGCAAAGGTGGTTCGGCTGCCTGGGGGGATGGATCAAAGCCTTTGAGGCTGCCTCCGATCTGTTTCATTTCGTTCTGAATTTCTTCCTTTCTTTGCTTTCTCCTAGGGCGTCTGTCAGCTAACGAGTAAAGACGGTGGAACGGCCCGTCCGCGCAGGAGAACTGACGCACGGTAAACGTGAATACGCTAGACCTCCGCTACGTCACGGGCGTTTGTTTACGTCCGTGCGTTCAAATCTCTAGTTGCGCGTTCGGGACGCGGCATCTGCCCGGTATCCGACTCCTCCGTGTAGCGCAGAAGGCGCTGTACAGCTGCCGGTCTCTACGGGAGGTTGTTAGCGAGGAGGAGAACGGCGTGTTCCAGCTCGTGGCCGCCAAACGGGCTCCTTTGTGTCCGCTTTCAGACTTGGGGCCTGCTTCATCGGTCTGCTTGGACGTGGTTTCTCGGGGGGAACGCGAGCGCTTTCCCCGTGCTTTTCCTGTGTCGAAACCGGTAGTTTATAGGCCAGAGCGGTTGTGCCGTACCTTCCTTTGAGAGGCGTTTCGTCCTCGCCTCGGGCTTCTGGGAAAATAAATTGGACGGAATTGCCGAAGGTGCGCCTTGAAGTAGGCGGTAAATCTAGAAGCGTGTCTGGATTGCGAGGGGCTCGTAACTGGGTCTTTGTCCTCAACGTCTGCTTTTCTTTCGCTCTTATTGCAGGCTTCCCTCCGACGATCGGCGTCGCTGCGGCGTCTCGTGTTTCACGGGCAGCGCTCTCTATTCAGTAAGGACGTGAGAACTCCTGCGCTCCCGGAGAGCCCGGGATCCCTGCTCCGGGCTGGTCATTTGAGGCCTCTGTGCGGAGCGTTCTTTCTAGTTACGCACCCCGCGTGAGCCTCTCCTTCGGCTGTTTTCCCAAGGCGTTGGAAATGCTTCTGGGAAACGCTGTCGTTTCCGAAACGTTTCGCCGTGCCCTTGCCGGTAGGGGATCCCGTGAGAGCGGGCAGAGGCGGCCGACGTCTGCGCGAGGAAAGAAGCGTGGTGCAAAGAAGGGACCTCTTTGGCCCGCCTGGTCCGCTTTAGAGAGTTCTCTTTTGGACCTGAAGATGGGGTCTGCGAGTGCCACGCGCAGCGCACGCGTTTGTTCCCCCCCCCGTTCTTTTAGCGAGACCGTGCGTGTCCTCGAGCTGTTTGTCCCGAGGGGGGAGTCGCTGCGGGAATTGCTGGGGAGGCCCTGACGGCGGGACGCGAGAAAGACGCCTTTGACCGCGTGCGTGCGGCCGAAGAAACGTCAGCCGAGGGATCCCAGTAAAGAACTGCTCGCCTAGGTTTGCTGCCTCGCAACGCATTGTCAGAGTTTTTTACGAACGATCCTCCTCGGGGAAGCGCCTGTTCGTTCCGTGAATACGAGCGCAAAAAACGCGCACGTTACCGACCCTTGAAAGCGAGTCCGTGGCGCTGGGGTAGCGTGCGTAGCCGAGCCTAAATCCCGTAGTAACTCCTTTCGATGTCGTTCTCTTCTACGAAAGCCCTTAGAGCAGATGAAAACATTTCTCGCCCTCTTTTGTTTGTCGAATGGGCCACGATACCGAGAAAAACCTGCGGCGAAGGAGACGTAGTAGTGGGTTTCCCTAGAGAAGGTGTCTTGTGCTGTGCTCGAGGGCTTGCCGTGCGCTTTGTCCGAGGGCGGGCGGCGAATGCCCGCTTTCCTCTCGAGCGGCCCCTGGGGAGCAGAAAGTTGTGCCTCGGAGGCAAACTCTTTCTTGCAGCTGGCTTTGAAGAAGCTGGCTAGCCGTGCAAAGTAACGGCAATGCTGGGGAGTCGCTGGAAGCGCTTAAAAGAGCGTCTTTCCCTTTTCGAGAAGGCGATGCGCTTTCCTTGCTAATCCCCGTAGTAACTAATGGAGCCAGGTAAGTGGTACCTAGGTGAGCGAGCCGTTAGTCTTTCTCCCCTAGGAATAGCCTTTAGGCTGCGATCGCTGCTAGAAAAGGCCGGCTCTTTTCGAAACGGAACGAGCCTTTGGCGGCACTACAGGAAACGAGCTAAAAAGGTGATGGGAATAGTAACGTTTTCATGCTTTAACGTGCCAGACGTACCGTGTGCCAGCATCTCGTGCTGTTGAATAATAAAAGCTGAGCAGTCTGTCAAGCAAATAGCGTGGCTTGCTTTGGCCTGTTTATTTCGTTTAACAATCAGTAAAGGCAGGAGGTGGAAAGTCCTAAAGAAGAACGGCTGCTTCTTGGAACGCTTGCAAATTGTCCCATTAAGTAGGTGGGTGGGGGTTGTTTGTTTGTTTGTTTGTTTGTTTTTTAAGTGCAGCCTCTGCCTCTTTTTTGTCTGTGGAGTATTTTGCAACGCCGTTCAAAGGAAAGCGCTGTTCCTGAAGCCTCCGGGAGAAGCGGCTCGAGCACGACACGCAGCGACTCTGCGCCTCGCAGCAGGCGCTGTAAATAAGGGCGGGTGAGCCGAGGCGAGGGCGGTGAAATCTCTGCAAAGGGCGGGCGGGGCGGGGGGGGCTCTGCGGGGCGCTGCGGCGGGGTGCGGGTGCCGAGGGCGGGCGGGCGGCGGGCAGAGGGGCGGGCCGGAACGCGATGGCTACGGAGCGAAGGGCGGGAGGGTGAGGGAGCGCTGCGCCACCCCGGCGCCGGGCATGCTGGGAGCGGTAGTCTTCCGGCACCGGGCTTCCGGGCGGCCATGTTGCTTTTGCACGGCATGCTGGGAGCGGTAGTCTTCCGGCACCGGGCTTCCGGGCGGCCCTTTTAGTCTGCACGGCACGCTGGGAACTGTAGTTTTCTGGCAGGGGTTTTCCCAGCAGCCGTTTTAGTCTGCAGGGCATGCCGGCAGGTGCAGTCTTCCCGTACTGGCCTTCTGGGAGACCGTGTTGCGCCTCCCGAGGTGGCGGGAGGTGCGGTTCTCTGTCGGCGGGGTTCCCAGCAGCTGTTCGCGTTGTGCTCCGGGGCAGGCCAGCAGCTGTACTTCCAGGTGCCTGTGCCTTCTCCGCCCTGCAGCAGTGGCCCGCTAGGGGTGTGTGTGTGCGTGTGTGTGTGTGGTCCTTACCGGACACGTGTCGCTCGGGTGTCCAAAAAGCAGTACTGCACCGTGGCGCATGCACACGGCGGGCGGCCGTGCTCCCTGCTTCCCCCGGGGTGTCCAAAAAGCGGTATTGCACGAAAAGGGGGGGGGCGCGCGTGCGCACTGCGCTCCGCCGCGCTCACTGCTGCCACCCGGTGTCCAAAAAGCGGTACTGCACCCGGTGGGGGGGGCGTGCGTGCGCACTGCGTTCCGCCGCGCTCACTGCTGCCACCCGGTGTCCAAAAAGCGGTACTGCACCCGGTGGGGGGGGCGCGCGTGCGCACACAGGCGGCGAGCACATGCTCAGTGCCGGTCGCCATGTTTGCCGCTGCTCTCCGCCGTTTCGGGAACGGGTAAGCGAATGGCGCGTGCTCGTCGCCCCTTCCCGGTGCTCGCGGAGCGGCCACGGGCACGGGCAGCCTCGGGGCGCTCGCTGGGAGCCCCGGGCTGCCGCGGCGGGCTGCGGTTCGCACGCGTGAGCCGCCCGGCTGCAGCGCCGCGCCGCGAGCACGCGAGTGCGCCATTGCGGGTCTCGCCTCCCTTCGTGCTCCCCCCTCCCCTCGGGCTCCTCCTCGCTCCCCCCTCCCCTCGGGATCCGGCTCCCCCCCGCCCCTCGGGCTCCCCCCGTCCCTCGGGCTCCCCCCGCCCCTCGGGTTCCCTCCTGCTCCCCCCGCCCCTCGGGCTCCCCCTCGCCCCCCCCTCCCCTCGGGATCCGGCTCCCCCCCGCCCCTCGGGTTCCCTCCTGCTCCCCCCTCCCCTCGGGCTCCCCCTCGCTCCCCCCCCCCCTCGGGCTCCCCCTCGCTCCCCCCCTCCCCTCGGGCTCCCCCTCGCTCCCCCCCTCCCCTCGGGCTCCCCCTTGCTCCCCCCTCCCATCGGGCTCCCCCGGCGGTGGGGAAGCAAGATGGCGGCGAGCAGGGAGGGCGTTTTGGCTGGGCGGCGGCGGCGGGTGAGGGCGGAGGCGGCGTGGAGGGAAGGACGTGGGGCCCCCGGTGAGGCGAACGCGCAGGTTCGGGGGGCGCCGGGCATCGGGCTGCGTCCTGCCCGCTGCGGCCGTCGCTGCGTGGAGGCGGCGGTGCGGGGCGAGTGGGGGGGGGGGGCGGGCTGGGGCCGGGCGCCGGGAGCGCCGGGAGCGCGGGGCAGGGTGTGCTGGAGCGCGGGTGCGACGTTGCGTTTTGCGTGTGCGGCGTTTAGGGCGCCGGTTCGTTGGCGGCGCGGGCCGGGCAGGAGCGGGGGGGCAGGCGGGCCCCGGAGCAGGGTTGCGGCGCGGCGTCGGCCCTGTAGTGTTTCCAAACAGTTTAGTCTGTAACGTATGATGCAAGGCGGTGTATTAAGACCTTTCCTTTGAGGGAAAGAAGGAAAAAGAAAGAAAGGGGGGGCGGGGGGGAAAAAAACACGGGAAAGAGAAAAGAGCGCGCGTCAGTCGAAGTGTTTTCTTGGAAGCGAAATGCAATTTTCTCTCCGTTACAGAGGCGGAACCGACGATAGCAAATGCTGACAAGGAGCAAAGGCGGACGAGCGAGCGGTTTTTTGCGCTTAGTCCCTAAGGGGCGGGCTGAAACGAGGAAGCAAGAACGCAGCAGCGGACCCTCGATCTCCCCAGAAGCTGCGGCAGTAGGAGGCGTTCTGGCCCGGGTAACTAAGGTAACTCTCGATGCGGAACGTTCGTTATTTCGGCCTTCCGGGAGCAGCGTTGGGGACTAAGCGACCCGTTGTTACCCTGCGGCTATCGTTAACCGTAGCTGCCTTAGTTTTGCTTTGGTTGTTTGTATTTTGTTTTGTTATCGTACACGCGTGCGTAGAAAAGGAAAGAGAGGATATTTAATTTTTAGATTCATTGCCACGGCTGAAGCTGAAGAGACCAGAAAAACGTAAGCGAGCCGAAGTAATAAAATGAAAAGGAACCGAGCGAGAGCCGTCTCCGCCGCCCCAAAAGGGAAAGCCCGTTCCTCCCGGCGAGGAAGGTTCGCCGTTAATAGCGATCGGAATAACAGGTGACCGACATCTAACGGAAGGTGCGTACGCGTTACAGAAAGGATGCCGCGTCCATCCGTCTCTGCGCGCGTGACTTTCTGTGTCTGCGAAGCGTCGTGCTTTAAGAGCCCCAAGGCAGCAAATTCCTGTCTTAGGGGAACGGCGGTCAGGTGGCCAGAGAGAGAGGGAGAGGGAAGCGTGCGAATTGTAAAACGAAGAGATGGCTTTCAGGAAGGCTCAGTTAGCGCAACCCCAGGTTAATTGCCTGGCAATGGCATTTGGGGCAGCAGGAAGGCGGCAGCTAGAAGAAAAGTGAAAGCCTTGCGGAATTAAGGCTCCTTCTCATGTATTAGATGCGCTTTTGTGGTTAGAAACAACTTTGGATTGTTACGATTTTCTGCCGACCTTTGAATCGACTTCCTTCCTTCCTTCCTTCCTTCCTTCCTTCCTTCCTTCTTTCCATTTTTGCTTTGCTCTGTGCTTTTGTGGGCAGCGCACACTCTCGGGCGAGACGCAGGAGTTCAGCTGTGCAGCCTGCCAGAGAAGCATCGCCCACGAGGCCTCGCTAGCCTCGAGCTGTAGGCGCTGATGCACGTGGCCCGTTCTGTCGGGCGCGCAGATTTGGCTGCCGGAATTTCAGCTTGGCTTTACGCCCTGTAGCGGCGCTGTTTTTGTCTTTATAAATTGCGCTACTCCTAGGCGTTGGGCACGTCGGGGAACGGCTGTGTGCTGCCGTGAAGAAGTGCGGGCTCCCGCCCTCAGCCCTTTGTCGGCAAGTTCTCGGGTGTCGAGAGCGGCCGGGGGACTCCGAATGCCGGCGGAAAGGTTCTCTGCCCGCTCCTGACGAGGAGCCTTCGGCCGCGGGAAGCTCGGCGGCGTCCTTCCCGCACTCGTGAGTCGTAAGCCGCGGTTCGCGGGCCGGCAGGGCAGGGTGTGTGCGTGGGGGGGGGGGGGAATAGCGCCTGGCAGCCCGGCGGCTCCGGCGTCGCTGTTGCTAGCGGGGCCCCGAGGTCCGTGTGCAGCCTCAGCTGCCTGTCGGGAGCTTTGTTTTGGTGCGTTTGCCTGGCAAAAGCAGCGAGGGAGGCCTCAAATAGGAATTTTCGCGGCTAGGTGGGTAAGCTGTGCCCCCAGCTGCCTTTGCCTTGCTTTGCCGCTTAGCGTCGTCACGGCGACTTGGGAGCCCGCGATAAAATCCGTTACGGGGCTGAAGGGAGGCCCTGCGTTTGCCCCGCTTGGGAAACCGTCGTTAAAGCTTGGGGGGGGGGGGCGGGGACGAAGCTCCGAAAGGAGACTCTGCCGGTGACCTCGGCGGTCCGATTCGTTTGCAGGCTGACGTTCCGAGGGCCGGCGAGCGGAAGAGGAGCGGCTCAGCCCGTTCGGTTGGTTTCGGCGATACTGTTTTAAGGAAGCGCGTAAGTACAGAAGGGGTCTGGGGGGGGGGTTTTGAGCAGGACAGGAAAGAGCGAGGAAGATTGGAGAGTGTGGAGAAACTAGGTGCCGCGGGCACTGAAGCTGTGAAGGGCTGAGAGAATTTGGGCTTAAGCATCTGAAAGGGGCTGCTAACGCGCGAGGAGCGGTAAAATACCGTCGCTGAACGCCAGGCTCCTTTGCAGCCCTCCGTCCCCCTCGGCAGCCTTCTCGTTCTGTTTCCGTGCCTCTGTTCAGCTCCCCGTCCGCCCGTTTGCCTGCCTCTCCCTCTTCTGCCCTGCGCTGTCCCCTTTCTCTGTCTGCCTTTGCCTCCCTCTTTTACCCTCGCCGCCTTTGTGGCCAGCTCTGCCCCCTTCTCGTTCTCTTCAGAATTAAGGTGCAAATAAGCCGTATTAAGATGCTGGTGTTGAAAGCTTTAAGGATTTCCCCACCGCCCGCCCTCCCCCCCCCCCCCCCCCCCAAAAAAAAAATGCATCTTGTTTTTCCTTTTTGTTGTATCATAATATGTAGGTGCCGTAAATCTCTTTGAGACTGGGAAACATCTGTTTTACCGTCTCATTCCTGTTTAACAAGCACCATCTACTATTAGGCTCTCAGGAGCGCAGCGATCGCGGAAGGACACGTCTTTTGAGATGTGCCTTTGCAAAGGTGGTTCGGCTGCCTGGGGGATGGATCAAAGCCTTTGAGGCTGCCTCCGATCTGTTTCATTTCGTTCTGAATTTCTTCCTTTCTTTGCTTTCTCCTAGGGCGTCTGTCAGCTAACGAGTAAAGACGGTGGAACGGCCCGTCCGCGCAGGAGAACTGACGCACGGTAAACGTGAATACGCTAGACCTCCGCTACGTCACGGGCGTTTGTTTACGTCCGTGCGTTCAAATCTCTAGTTGCGCGTTCGGGACGCGGCATCTGCCCGGTATCCGACTCCTCCGTGTAGCGCAGAAGGCGCTGTACAGCTGCCGGTCTCTACGGGAGGTTGTTAGCGAGGAGGAGAACGGCGTGTTCCAGCTCGTGGCCGCCAAACGGGCTCCTTTGTGTCCGCTTTCAGACTTGGGGCCTGCTTCATCGGTCTGCTTGGACGTGGTTTCTCGGGGGGAACGCGAGCGCTTTCCCCGTGCTTTTCCTGTGTCGAAACCGGTAGTTTATAGGCCAGAGCGGTTGTGCCGTACCTTCCTTTTGAGAGGCGTTTCGTCCTCGCCTCGGGCTTCTGGGAAAATAAATTGGACGGAATTGCCGAAGGTGCGCCTTGAAATAGGCGGTAAATCTAGAAGCGTGTCTGGATTGCGAGGGGCTCGTAACTGGGTCTTTGTCCTCAACGTCTGCTTTTCTTTCGCTCTTATTGCAGGCTTCCCTCCGACGATCGGCGTCGCTGCGGCGTCTCGTGTTTCACGGGCAGCGCTCTCTATTCAGTAAGGACGTGAGAACTCCTGCGCTCCCGGAGAGCCCGGGATCCCTGCTCCGGGCTGGTCATTTGAGGCCTCTGTGCGGAGCGTTCTTTCTAGTTACGCACCCCGCGTGAGCCTCTCCTTCGGCTGTTTTCCCAAGGCGTTGGAAATGCTTCTGGGAAACGCTGTCGTTTCCGAAACGTTTCGCCGTGCCCTTGCCGGTAGGGGATCCCGTGAGAGCGGGCAGAGGCGGCCGACGTCTGCGCGAGGAAAGAAGCGTGGCGCAAAGAAGGGACCTCTTTGGCCCGCCTGGTCCGCTTTAGAGAGTTCTCTTTTGGACCTGAAGATGGGGTCTGCGAGTGCCACGCGCAGCGCACGCGTTTGTTCCCCCCCCCCCGTTCTTTTAGCGAGACCGTGCGTGTCCTCGAGCTGTTTTGTCCCGAGGGGGGAGTCGCTGCGGGAATTGCCGGGGAGGCCCTGACGGCGGGACGCGAGAAAGACGCCTTTGACCGCGTGCGTGCGGCCGAAGAAACGTCAGCCGAGGGATCCCAGTAAAGAACTGCTCGCCTAGGTTTGCTGCCTCGCAACGCATTGTCAGAGTTTTTTACGAACGATCCTCCTCGGGAAGCGCCTGTTCGTTCCGTGAATACGAGCGCAAAAAACGCGCACGTTACCGACCCTTGAAAGCGAGTCCGTGGCGCTGGGGTAGCGTGCGTAGCCGAGCCTAAATCCCGTAGTAACTCCTTTCGATGTCGTTCTCTTCTACGAAAGCCCTTAGAGCAGATGAAAACATTTCTCGCCCTCTTTTGTTTGTCGAATGGGCCACGATACCGAGAAAAACCTGCGGCGAAGGAGACGTAGTAGTGGGTTTCCCTAGAGAAGGTGTCTTGTGCTGTGCTCGAGGGCTTGCCGTGCGCTTTGTCCGAGGGCGGGCGGCGAATGCCCGCTTTCCTCTCGAGCGGCCCCTGGGAGCAGAAAGTTGTGCCTCGGAGGCAAACTCTTTCTTGCAGCTGGCTTTGAAGAAGCTGGCTAGCCGTGCAAAGTAACGGCAATGCTGGGGAGTCGCTGGAAGCGCTTAAAAGAGCGTCTTTCCCTTTCGAGAAGGCGATGCGCTTTCCTTGCTAATCCCCGTAGTAACTAATGGAGCCAGGTAAGTGGTACCTAGGTGAGCGAGCCGTTAGTCTTTCTCCCCTAGGAATAGCCTTTAGGCTGCGATCGCTGCTAGAAAAGGCCGGCTCTTTTCGAAACGGAACGAGCCTTTGGCGGCACTACAGGAAACGAGCTAAAAAGGTGATGGGAATAGTAACGTTTTCATGCTTTAACGTGCCAGACGTACCGTGTGCCAGCATCTCGTGCTGTTGAATAATAAAAGCTGAGCAGTCTGTCAAGCAAATAGCGTGGCTTGCTTTGGCCTGTTTATTTCGTTTAACAATCAGTAAAGGCAGGAGGTGGAAAGTCCTAAAGAAGAACGGCTGCTTCTTGGAACGCTTGCAAATTGTCCCATTAAGTAGGTGGGTGGGGGTTGTTTGTTTGTTTGTTTGTTTGTTTTTTAAGTGCAGCCTCTGCCTCTTTTTTGTCTGTGGAGTATTTTGCAACGCCGTTCAAAGGAAAGCGCTGTTCCTGAAGCCTCCGGGAGAAGCGGCTCGAGCACGACACGCAGCGACTCTGCGCCTCGCAGCAGGCGCTGTAAATAAGGGCGGGTGAGCCGAGGCGAGGGCGGTGAAATCTCTGCAAAGGGCGGGCGGGGCGGGGGGGGGCTCTGCGGGGCGCTGCGGCGGGGTGCGGGTGCCGAGGGCGGTGCGGGCGGCGGGCAGAGGGGCGGGCCGGAACGCGATGGCTACGGAGCGAAGGGCGGGAGGGTGAGGGAGCGCTGCGCCACCCCGGCGCCGGGCATGCTGGGAGCGGTAGTCTTCCGGCACCGGGCTTCCGGGCGGCCATGTTGCTTTTGCACGGCATGCTGGGAGCGGTAGTCTTCCGGCACCGGGCTTCCGGGCGGCCCTTTTAGTCTGCACGGCACGCTGGGAACTGTAGTTTTCTGGCAGGGGTTTTCCCAGCAGCCGTTTTAGTCTGCAGGGCATGCCGGCAGGTGCAGTCTTCCCGTACTGGCCTTCTGGGAGACCGTGTTGCGCCTCCGAGGTGGCGGGAGGTGCGGTTCTCTGTCGGCGGGGTTCCCAGCAGCTGTTCGCGTTGTGCTCCGGGGCAGGCCAGCAGCTGTACTTCCAGGTGCCTGTGCCTTCTCCGCCCTGCAGCAGTGGCCCGCTAGGGGTGTGTGTGTGCGTGTGTGTGTGTGGTCCTTACCGGACACGTGTCGCTCGGGTGTCCAAAAAGCAGTACTGCACCGTGGCGCATGCACACGGCGGGCGGCCGTGCTCCCTGCTTCCCCCGGGGTGTCAAAAAGCGGTATTGCACGAAAAGGGGGGGGGCGCGCGTGCGCACTGCGCTCCGCCGCGCTCACTGCTGCCACCCGGTGTCCAAAAAGCGGTACTGCACCCGGTGGGGGGGGCGTGCGTGCGCACTGCGTTCCGCCGCGCTCACTGCTGCCACCCGGTGTCCAAAAAGCGGTACTGCACCCGGTGGGGGGGGCGCGCGTGCGCACACAGGCGGCGAGCACATGCTCAGTGCCGGTCGCCATGTTTGCCGCTGCTCTCCGCCGTTTCGGGAACGGGTAAGCGAATGGCGCGTGCTCGTCGCCCCTTCCCGGTGCTCGCGGAGCGGCCACGGGCACGGGGCAGCCTCGGGGCGCTCGCTGGGAGCCCCGGGCTGCCGCGGCGGGCTGCGGTTCGCACGCGTGAGCCGCCCGGCTGCAGCGCCGCGCCGCGAGCACGCGAGTGCGCCATTGCGGGTCTCGCCTCCCTTCGTGCTCCCCCCTCCCCTCGGGCTCCTCCTCGCTCCCCCCTCCCCTCGGGATCCGGCTCCCCCCCCGCCCCTCGGGCTCCCCCCGTCCCTCGGGCTCCCCCCGCCCCTCGGGTTCCCTCCTGCTCCCCCCGCCCCTCGGGCTCCCCCTCGCCCCCCCCCTCCCCTCGGGCTCCCCCTCGCTCCCCCCTCCCCTCGGGATCCGGCTCCCCCCCGCCCCTCGGGTTCCCTCCTGCTCCCCCCGCCCCTCGGGCTCCCCCTCGCCCCCCCCCTCCCCTCGGGCTCCCCCTCGCCCCCCCCCTCCCCTCGGGCTCCCCCTCGCTCCCCCCTCCCTCGGGCTCCCCCTCGCTCCCCCCTCCCCTCGGGCTCCCCTCGCTCCCCCCTCCCCTCGGGCTCCCCCCTCGCTCCCCCCCCCCCCTCGGGCTCCCCCTCGCTCCCCCCCTCCCCTCGGGCTCCCCCTCGCTCCCCCCCTCCCCTCGGGCTCCCCTTGCTCCCCCCTCCCATCGGGCTCCCCCGGCGGTGGGGAAGCAAGATGGCGGCGAGCAGGGAGGGCGTTTTGGCTGGGCGGCGGCGGCGGGTGAGGGCGGAGGCGGCGTGGAGGGAAGGACGTGGGGCCCCCGGTGAGGCGAACGCGCAGGTTCGGGGGGCGCCGGGCATCGGGCTGCGTCCTGCCCGCTGCGGCCGTCGCTGCGTGGAGGCGGCGGTGCGGGGCGAGTGGGGGGGGGGGCGGGCTGGGGCCGGGCGCCGGGAGCGCGGGGCAGGGTGTGCTGGAGCGCGGGTGCGACGTTGCGTTTTGCGTGTGCGGCGTTTAGGGCGCCGGTTCGTTGGCGGCGCGGGCCGGGCAGGAGCGGGGGGGCAGGCGGGCCCCGGAGCAGGGTTGCGGCGCGGCGTCGGCCCTGTAGTGTTTCCAAACAGTTTAGTCTGTAACGTATGATGCAAGGCGGTGTATTAAGACCTTTCCTTTGAGGGAAAGAAGGAAAAAGAAAGAAAGGGGGGGCGGGGGGAAAAAAACACGGGAAAGAGAAAAGAGCGCGCGTCAGTCGAAGTGTTTTCTTGGAAGCGAAATGCAATTTTCTCTCCGTTACAGAGGCGGAACCGACGATAGCAAATGCTGACAAGGAGCAAAGGCGGACGAGCGAGCGGTTTTTTGCGCTTAGTCCCTAAGGGGCGGGCTGAAACGAGGAAGCAAGAACGCAGCAGCGGACCCTCGATCTCCCCAGAAGCTGCGGCAGTAGGAGGCGTTCTGGCCCGGGTAACTAAGGTAACTCTCGATGCGGAACGTTCGTTATTTCGGCCTTCCGGGAGCAGCGTTGGGGACTAAGCGACCCGTTGTTACCCTGCGGCTATCGTTAACCGTAGCTGCCTTAGTTTTGCTTTGGTTGTTTGTATTTGTTTTGTTATCGTACACGCGTGCGTAGAAAAGGAAAGAGAGGATATTTAATTTTTAGATTCATTGCCACGGCTGAAGCTGAAGAGACCAGAAAAACGTAAGCGAGCCGAAGTAATAAAATGAAAAGGAACCGAGCGAGAGCCGTCTCCGCCGCCCCAAAAGGGAAAGCCCGTTCCTCCCGGCGAGGAAGGTTCGCCGTTAATAGCGATCGGAATAACAGGTGACCGACATCTAACGGAAGGTGCGTACGCGTTACAGAAAGGATGCCGCGTCCATCCGTCTCTGCGCGCGTGACTTTCTGTGTCTGCGAAGCGTCGTGCTTTAAGAGCCCCAAGGCAGCAAATTCCTGTCTTAGGGGAACGGCGGTCAGGTGGCCAGAGAGAGAGGGAGAGGGAAGCGTGCGAATTGTAAAACGAAGAGATGGCTTTCAGGAAGGCTCAGTTAGCGCAACCCCAGGTTAATTGCCTGGCAATGGCATTTGGGGCAGCAGGAAGGCGGCAGCTAGAAGAAAAGTGAAAGCCTTGCGGAATTAAGGCTCCTTCTCATGTATTAGATGCGCTTTTGTGGTTAGAAACAACTTTGGATTGTTACGATTTTCTGCCGACCTTTGAATCGACTTCCTTCCTTCCTTCCTTCCTTCCTTCCTTCCTTCTTTCCATTTTTGCTTTGCTCTGTGCTTTTGTGGGCAGCGCACACTCTCGGGCGAGACGCAGGAGTTCAGCTGTGCAGCCTGCCAGAGAAGCATCGCCCACGAGGCCTCGCTAGCCTCGAGCTGTAGGCGCTGATGCACGTGGCCCGTTCTGTCGGTAGCGCGCAGATTTGGCTGCCGGAATTTCAGCTTGGCTTTACGCCCTGTAGCGGCGCTGTTTTTTGTCTTTATAAATTGCGCTACTCCTAGGCGTTGGGCACGTCGGGGAACGGCTGTGTGCTGCCGTGAAGAAGTGCGGGCTCCCGCCCTCAGCCCTTTGTCGGCAAGTTCTCGGGGTGTCGAGAGCGGCCGGGGGACTCCGAATGCCGGCGGAAAGGTTCTCTGCCCGCTCCTGACGAGGAGCCTTCGGCCGCGGAAGCTCGGCGGCGTCCTTCCCGCACTCGTGAGTCGTAAGCCGCGGTTCGCGGGCCGGCAGGGCAGGGTGTGTGCGTGGGGGGGGGGGGAATAGCGCCTGGCAGCCCGGCGGCTCCGGCGTCGCTGTTGCTAGCGGGGCCCCGAGGTCCGTGTGCAGCCTCAGCTGCCTGTCGGGAGCTTTGTTTTGGTGCGTTTGCCTGGCAAAAGCAGCGAGGGAGGCCTCAAATAGGAATTTTCGCGGCTAGGTGGGTAAGCTGTGCCCCCAGCTGCCTTTGCCTTGCTTTGCCGCTTAGCGTCGTCACGGCGACTTGGGAGCCCGCGATAAAATCCGTTACGGGGCTGAAGGGAGGCCCTGCGTTTGCCCCGCTTGGGAAACCGTCGTTAAAGCTTGGGGGGGGGGGGCGGGGACGAAGCTCCGAAAGGAGACTCTGCCGGTGACCTCGGCGGTCCGATTCGTTTGCAGGCTGACGTTCCGAGGGCCGGCGAGCGGAAGAGGAGCGGCTCAGCCCGTTCGGTTGGTTTCGGCGATACTGTTTTAAGGAAGCGCGTAAGTACAGAAGGGGTCTGGGGGGGGGGTTTTGAGCAGGACAGGAAAGAGCGAGGAAGATTGGAGAGTGTGGAGAAACTAGGTGCCGCGGGCACTGAAGCTGTGAAGGGCTGAGAGAATTTGGGCTTAAGCATCTGAAAGGGGCTGCTAACGCGCGAGGAGCGGTAAAATACCGTCGCTGAACGCCAGGCTCCTTTGCAGCCCTCCGTCCCCCTCGGCAGCCTTCTCGTTCTGTTTCCGTGCCTCTGTTCAGCTCCCCGTCCGCCCGTTTGCCTGCCTCTCCCTCTTCTGCCCTGCGCTGTCCCCTTTCTCTGTCTGCCTTTGCCTCCCTCTTTTACCCTCGCCGCCTTTGTGGCCAGCTCTGCCCCCTTCTCGTTCTCTTCAGAATTAAGGTGCAAATAAGCCGTATAAGATGCTGGTGTTGAAAGCTTTAAGGATTTCCCCACCGCCCCGCCCTCCCCCCCCCCCCCCCCAAAAAAAAAATGCATCTTGTTTTTCCTTTTTGTTGTATCATAATATGTAGGTGCCGTAAATCTCTTTGAGACTGGAAACATCTGTTTTACCGTCTCATTCCTGTTTAACAAGCACCATCTACTATTAGGCTCTCAGGAGCGCAGCGATCGCGGAAGGACACGTCTTTTGAGATGTGCCTTTGCAAAGGTGGTTCGGCTGCCTGGGGGGATGGATCAAAGCCTTTGAGGCTGCCTCCGATCTGTTTCATTTCGTTCTGAATTTCTTCCTTTCTTTGCTTTCTCCTAGGGCGTCTGTCAGCTAACGAGTAAAGACGGTGGAACGGCCCGTCCGCGCAGGAGAACTGACGCACGGTAAACGTGAATACGCTAGACCTCCGCTACGTCACGGGCGTTTGTTTACGTCCGTGCGTTCAAATCTCTAGTTGCGCGTTCGGGACGCGGCATCTGCCCGGTATCCGACTCCTCGTGTAGCGCAGAAGGCGCTGTACAGCTGCCGGTCTCTACGGGAGGTTGTTAGCGAGGAGGAGAACGGCGTGTTCCAGCTCGTGGCCGCCAAACGGGCTCCTTTGTGTCCGCTTTCAGACTTGGGCCTGCTTCATCGGTCTGCTTGGACGTGGTTTCTCGGGGGAACGCGAGCGCTTTCCCGTGCTTTTCCTGTGTCGAAACCGGTAGTTATAGGCCAGAGCGGTTGTGCCGTACCTTCCTTTTGAGAGGCGTTTCGTCCTCGCCTCGGGCTTCTGGGAAAATAAATTGGACGGAATTGCCGAAGGTGCGCCTTGAAATAGGCGGTAAATCTAGAAGCGTGTCTGGATTGCGAGGGGCTCGTAACTGGTCTTTGTCCTCAACGTCTGCTTTTCTTTCGCTCTTATTGCAGGCTTCCCTCCGACGATCGGCGTCGCTGCGGCGTCTCGTGTTTCACCGGGCAGCGCTCTCTATTCAGTAAGGACGTGAGAACTCCTGCGCTCCCGGAGAGCCCGGATCCCTGCTCCGGGCTGGTCATTTGAGGCCTCTGTGCGGAGCGTTCTTTCTAGTTACGCACACCCGCGTGAGCCTCTCCTTCGGCTGTTTTCCCAAGGCGTTGGAAATGCTTCTGGGAAACGCTGTCGTTTCCGAAACGTTTCGCCGTGCCCTTGCCGTAGGGGATCCCGTGAGAGCGGGCAGAGGCGGCCGACGTCTGCGCGAGGAAAGAAGCGTGGCGCAAAGAAGGGACCTCTTTGGCCCGCCTGGTCCGCTTTAGAGAGTTCTCTTTTGGACCTGAAGATGGGGTCTGCGAGTGCCACGCGCAGCGCACGCGTTTGTTCCCCCCCCCCGTTCTTTTAGCGAGACCGTGCGTGTCCTCGAGCTGTTTGTCCCGAGGGGGGAGTCGCTGCGGGAATTGCCGGGGAGGCCCTGACGGCGGGACGCGAGAAAGACGCCTTTGACCGCGTGCGTGCGGCCGAAGAAACGTCAGCCGAGGGATCCCAGTAAAGAACTGCTCGCCTAGGTTTGCTGCCTCGCAACGCATTGTCAGAGTTTTTTACGAACGATCCTCCTCGGGGAAGCGCCTGTTCGTTCCGTGAATACGAGCGCAAAAAAACGCGCACGTTACCGACCCTTGAAAGCGAGTCCGTGGCGCTGGGGTAGCGTGCGTAGCCGAGCCTAAATCCCGTAGTAACTCCTTTCGATGTCGTTCTCTTCTACGAAAGCCCTTAGAGCAGATGAAAACATTTCTCGCCCTCTTTTGTTTGTCGAATGGGCCACGATACCGAGAAAAACCTGCGGCGAAGGAGACGTAGTAGTGGGTTTCCCTAGAGAAGGTGTCTTGTGCTGTGCTCGAGGGCTTGCCGTGCGCTTTGTCCGAGGGCGGGCGGCGAATGCCCGCTTTCCTCTCGAGCGGCCCCTGGGGAGCAGAAAGTTGTGCCTCGGAGGCAAACTCTTTCTTGCAGCTGGCTTTGAAGAAGCTGGCTAGCCGTGCAAAGTAACGGCAATGCTGGGGAGTCGCTGAAGCGCTTAAAAGAGCGTCTTTCCCTTTTCGAGAAGGCGATGCGCTTTCCTTGCTAATCCCCGTAGTAACTAATGGAGCCAGGTAAGTGGTACCTAGGTGAGCGAGCCGTTAGTCTTTCTCCCCTAGGAATAGCCTTTAGGCTGCGATCGCTGCTAGAAAAGGCCGGCTCTTTTCGAAACGGAACGAGCCTTTGGCGGCACTACAGGAAACGAGCTAAAAAGGTGATGGGAATAGTAACGTTTTCATGCTTTAACGTGCCAGACGTACCGTGTGCCAGCATCTCGTGCTGTTGAATAATAAAAGCTGAGCAGTCTGTCAAGCAAATAGCGTGGCTTGCTTTGGCCTGTTTATTTCGTTTAACAATCAGTAAAGGCAGGAGGTGGAAAGTCCTAAAGAAGAACGGCTGCTTCTTGGAACGCTTGCAAATTGTCCCATTAAGTAGGTGGGTGGGGGTTGTTTGTTTGTTTGTTTGTTTGTTTTTTAAGTGCAGCCTCTGCCTCTTTTTTGTCTGTGGAGTATTTTGCAACGCCGTTCAAAGGAAAGCGCTGTTCCTGAAGCCTCCGGGAGAAGCGGCTCGAGCACGACACGCAGCGACTCTGCGCCTCGCAGCAGGCGCTGTAAATAAGGGCGGGTGAGCCGAGGCGAGGGCGGTGAAATCTCTGCAAAGGGCGGGCGGGGCGGGGGGGGCTCTGCGGGGCGCTGCGGCGGGGTGCGGGTGCCGAGGGCGGGCGGGCGGCGGGCAGAGGGGCGGGCCGGAACGCGATGGCTACGGAGCGAAGGGCGGGAGGGTGAGGGAGCGCTGCGCCACCCCGGCGCCGGGCATGCTGGGAGCGGTAGTCTTCCGGCACCGGGCTTCCGGGCGGCCATGTTGCTTTTGCACGGCATGCTGGGAGCGGTAGTCTTCCGGCACCGGGCTTCCGGCGGCCCTTTTAGTCTGCACGGCACGCTGGGAACTGTAGTTTTCTGGCAGGGGTTTTCCCAGCAGCCGTTTTAGTCTGCAGGGCATGCCGGCAGGTGCAGTCTTCCCGTACTGGCCTTCTGGGAGACCGTGTTGCGCCTCCCGAGGTGGCGGGAGGTGCGGTTCTCTGTCGGCGGGGTTCCCAGCAGCTGTTCGCGTTGTGCTCCGGGGCAGGCCAGCAGCTGTACTTCCAGGTGCCTGTGCCTTCTCCGCCCTGCAGCAGTGGCCCGCTAGGGGTGTGTGTGTGCGTGTGTGTGTGTGGTCCTTACCGGACACGTGTCGCTCGGGTGTCCAAAAAGCAGTACTGCACCGTGGCGA
>NW_027118670.1:0-51952 GCF_036417845.1 Apteryx mantelli | reverse complement strand
GAAAGAAGCGTGGCGCAAAGAAGGGACCTCTTTGGCCCGCCGGGTCCGCTTTAGAGAGTTTTCTTTTGGACCCGAAGATCGGGTCTGCGAGTGCCGCGCTCAGCGCACGCGTTTGTTCCCCCCCCCCCCCCCCGTTCTTTTAGCAAGACCGTGCGTGTCCTCGAGCTGTTTGTCCCGAGGGGGGAGTCGCTGCGGGAATTGCTGGGGAGGCCCTGACGGCGGGACGTGAAAAAGACGCCTTTGACCGCGTGCGTGCGGCCGAAGGAACGTCAGCCCAAGAATCCGAAGAAGACATGCCGCGTGCCAGCATCTCGTACCGTTTAATAATAAAAACCGAGCAGTCTGTCAAGCAAATAGCGCGGCTTGCTTTGGGCTGTTTATTTTGTTTAACGATCAGTAAAGGCGAGAGGTCGAAAGTCCTAAAGAAGAACGGCTGCTTCTTGGAACGCTTGCAAATTGTCCCGTTAAGTAGGTGGGTGGTTTTTTTGTTTTCGTTTTGTTTTTTTAAGTGCAGCCTCTGACTCTTTTTTGTCTGTGGAGTATTTTGCAATGATGTTCAAAGGAAAGCGCTGTTACGGAAGCCTCTAGGAGCAGCGGCTCGAGCACGACACGCGGCGACGCTGCGCCTCGCAGCAGGCGCTGTAAATAAGGGCAGATGAGCCGAGGCGAGGGTGGTGAAATCTCTGCAAAGGGCGGACGGGCGGGGGGGCTCTGCAGCGGTGTGTGCGTGCCGGGGGCGGCCGCGCGCCCTGCTGCCCGCGGGGCGTCAAAAAAGCGGTACGGCACGGAAAGGGGGGCGCGCGGGCGCACGGCGGCCGGCCGCGCGCCCTGCTGCCCTCGGGGCGTCAAAAGCGGTACGGCACGATAAAGGGGGGCGCGCGTGCGCACTGGGTTCCGCCGTGCTCACTGCTGCCACCCTGTGTCCAAAAATCGGTACTGCACCCTATGGGGGGGGCTCGCGTGCGCACAGCGTTCCGCCGCGCTCACTGCTGCCACCCTGTGTCCAAAAAGCGGTACTGCACCCGGTGGGGGGGGGCGCGCATGCGCAGACAGCCGGCGCGCACATGCTCAGTGCCGGTCGCCATGTTTGCTGCTGCTCTCCGCCGTTTCGGTAACGGGTAAGCGAATGGAGCGTGCTCGTCGCCCCTTCCCGGTGCTCTTGGAGCGGCCACGGGCTCGGGCAGCCTCGGGGCGCTCGCTGGGAGTCCCGGGCTGCCGCGGCGGGCTGCGGTTCGCACGCGTGAGCCGCCCGGCTGCAGCGCCGCGGCGCGAGCATGCCATTGCGGGTCTCGCCTCCCTTCGTGCTCCCCCCCGCCCCTCGGGCTCCCCCGGCTCCCCCCCGCCCCTCGGGATTCCCCGCTCCACCCGCCCCTCGCGCTCCCCCCCCGCTTCTCGGGCTCCCCTCGCGCTCCGCCCCGCCCCTCGCGCTCCCCTCGCGCTCCGCCCCGCCCCTCGGGCTCCCCCTGCTCCCCTCGCGCTCCCCCCCGCTTCTCGGGCTCCCCCCTGCTTCTCAGGCTCCTCTCACGCTCCCCCCCGCTCCTCGGGCTCCCCTTGCTCCCCTCGCGCTCTGCCCCGCCCCTTGCACTCCCCCTGCTCCCCTCGCGCTCCCCCCCGCTTCTCGGGCTCCCCCCTGCTTCTCAGGCTCCTCTCGGGCTCCCCTTGCTCCCCTCGCGCTCCGCCCCGCCCCTCGCGCTCCCCCCTGGTCCCCTAGCGCTCCCCCCCGCCCCCGCGCTCCCCCCCGCTTCTCGGGCTCCCCTCGTGCTCCCCCCCGCTCCTCGGGCCCCCCTGCTCCCCTCCCGCTCCCCCCCGCCTCTCGCGCTCCCCTCGCACTCCGCCCCGCCCCTCGGGCTCCCTCGCTCCCCCCCGCCCCTCGGGCTCCCTCTGCTCCCCTCCCGCTCCCCTCGCTCCCCCCCGCCCCTCCCGCTCCCCTCGCTCCCCCCCCCCGCGCTGTCCGAGCCGGCACGTGCGCGGTGCTCAAGCGTCACTGCCGCCGCAGTCCGTTGGCGAGCGGCGCATGCGCGGCGGCGGGGGGAAGCAAGATGGCGGCGAGCAGGGAGGGCGTTTTCGCTCGGCGGCGGCGGCGGGTGAGTGCGGGAGGTGGCGTGGAGTGAAGGATGTGGGGCCCCCGGGTGAGGCGAACGCATAGGTTCGGGGGGCGTCGGGCTGCATCCTGCCCGCTGCGGCCGTCGCTGCGTGGAGGCGGCGGTGCGGGGCGAGTGGGGGGGCGGGCTGGGACCCCGGCGCCGCGCCGGGAGCGCGGGTGTGACTTTGCGTTTTGCGTGCGCGGCGTTTAGGGCGCCAGTTCGTTGGCAGCGCGGGGCCGGGGCACGCGCTCGCCCCTGCGGAGGCGGCGCGGCGGAGCGGAGCGGGGGGGGCAGGCGGGCCCCGGAGCAGGGTTTGCGGCGCGGCGTCGGCCCTGTAGCGTTTCCAAACGGCTTACCCCGTAACGTACGATGCAAAGCGGTGTATTAAGACCTTTCCTTTGAGGGAAAGAAGGAAAAAGAAAGAAAGGGGGGAAAGAAAAAAAAAAAAAAAAAAACCACGGGAAAGAGAAAAAGAACGCGTGTAAATCGAAGTGTTTTGTTGGAAGCGAAATGCAATTTTCTGTCTTTGTTACAGAGGCGGAACCGACAATAGCAAATGCTGACAAAGAGCAAAGCCGGACGAGCGGAGCGGTTTTTTTGCGCTTACTCCCGAAGGGGCGGGCTGAAAGGAGGAAGCAAAAACGCAGCAGCGGACCCTCGATCTCCCCAGAAGCTGCGACAGTAGGAGGCGTTCTGGCCCGGGTAACCAAGGTAACTCTTGATGCGGAACGTTCGTTCTTTCGGCCTCCCTCCCGGAGGCAGCGCTGAGGACTAAGCGACCCGTTGCTGCCCTGCGCCTCTTGTTAACCGTAGCTGCCTTAGTTTTGCTTCGGTCGTTTGTATTTTGTTTTGTTATCGTACACGCGTACGTAGAAAAGGAAAGATAGGATATTTAATTTTTAGATTCGTTGCCACGGCTGAAGCTGAAGAGACAGAGAAACGTAAGCGAGCCGAAGTAATAAAATTAAAGGGAACCGAGCGAGAGCCGTCTCCGTCGCCCCGAAAGGGAAAGCCCGTTCCTCCCGGTGAGGAAGGTTCGCCGGTAATAGCGATCGGAATAACAGATGAGCGACATCTAACGGAAGGTGCGTACGCGTTACGGAAAGGACGCTGCGTCCATCCGTTTCCGTGCACGTGACTCTCTGCATCTGTGAAGCGTCGTGCTTTAAGAGCTCCAAGACGGCAAATTCCCGTCTTCGGGGAACGGCGGTCAGGTGGCCAGAGAGAGAGGGAGAGGCAAGCGTGCGAATTGTAAAACGAAGAGGTGGCTTTCAGGAAGGCTCATTTAGCGCGACCCCAGGTTAATTGCCTGGCAATGGTATGTGGGGCAGCAGGAAGACGGCAGCTCGAAGAAAAGGTAAAGCCTTGCGGAATTAGGACTCCTTCCTTCTCGTGTAGTAGATCCGCTTTTGTGCTTAGAAACAACTTTGGATTGTTAATTTCTGCTGAGCTTTGAATACGTCACGTCACGGACTCTTAGGCGACACGGGGGAGTTCAGCTGCGCAGCCTGCCAGAGGAACGTCGCCCACGAGGCCTCGCTAGCCTTGAGGAGCTGTAGGCGCCGATGCACGTGGCTCGTTCTGTCGGGCGCGCAGAGGTTTGCTTTGGCTGCCGAAATTTCAGCTTGGCTTTGCGCCCTGTAGCGGTGGTATTTTTGTATTTCTAAATTGTGTTAATGCTAGGCGTTTCGGCACATCGGGGAACGACTGTGTGCTGCCGTGAAGAACTGCAGGCTCCCGCCCTCAGCCCTTTCTCGGCAAGTTATCGGGTGTCGAGAGCGGCCGGGAGACTCCGAATGCCGGCGGAAAGGTTCTCTGCCCGCTCCTGACGAGGAGCCTTCGGCCGCGGGAAGGTCGGCGGCGTCCTTCCCGGACTCGTGAGTAATAAGCCGCGGTTCGCGGGCCGGCAGGGGAGGGGAGGGGAGGGGAGGGGAGGGGAGGGGAGGGGAGGGGGGGGGGAATAGCGCCTGGTAGCCCGGCGGCTCCGGCGTCGCCGTTGCTAGCGGGGGCCCCGAGGTCCATGCGAAGCCTCAGCTGCCTGTCGGGAGCTTTGTTTTGGTGTGTTTACCTGGCAAAAGCAGCGAGGGAGGCCTCAAAGAAGAATTTTCGTGCCTAGGTGGGTAAGCTGCGACCCCAGCTGTCTTTGCCTTGCTTTGCCGCTTAGTGTCGTAACGGCGACTTGGGAGCCCGCGATAAAAACCGTTCCGGGGCCGAAGGGAGGCCCTGCGTTTGCCCCGCTTGGGAAACCGTCGTTAAAGCTTGGGGGGGGGGGCGAGCTCCGAAAGGAGACTCTGCCGGTGACCTCGGTGGTCCGATTCGTTTGCAGGCTGACGTTCCGAGGGCCGGCGAGCGGAAGAGGAGCAGCTCAGCCCGTTCGGTTGATTTCGGCGATCCTGTTTTAAGGAAGCGCGTAAGTACAGACGGGGTCTGGGAGGCTTTTCGCCCGAGACGGGAAAGAGCGAGGAAGACTGGAGAGCGTGGAAAAACTAGGTGCCGCGGGTACTGAAGCTGTTAAGGGCTGAGAGAATTTGGGCTTAAGCATCTGAAAGGGGCTGCTAACGCGCAAGGAGCGGTAAAATACCATCGCTGGACAGCAGGCTCCTTTCCGGCCCTCCGTCCCCCTCTGCAGCCTTCTCGTTCTGTTTGTTTCTGTTCCTCTTTTCTGGCTGGGCTGTGCAGCGATCCCGGAAGGACGTGTCTTTTGAGGTGTGCCTTTGCGAAGGTGGTTCGGCTGCCTGGGGGGATGGATCAAAGCCTTTGAGGCTCCCTCCGATCTGTTTCATTTCCTTTTGAATTTCTTCCTTTCTTTGCTTTCTCCTAGGGCGTCTGTCAGCTAACGAGTAAAGAAGATGGAACGGCCTGTCCGCAGAGGAGAACTGACACACGGTAAACGTGAATACGCTAGACCTCCGCTACGTCACGGGCGTTTGTTTACGTCCGTGCGTTCCAATCTCTAGTTGCGCATTCGGGACGCGGCATCTGCCCGCTATCCGACTCCTCCGTGTAGCGTAGAAGGCGCTGTACAGCTGCCGGTCTCTACGGGAGGTTGTTAGTGAGAAGGAGAACGGCGTATTCCAGCTCGCGACCGCCAAACGGGCTCCTTTAGGTCCGCTTTCAGACTTGGGGCCTACTTCATCGGTCCGCTTGGACGTGGTTTCTTGGGGGGAACGCTAGTGCTTTCCCTGTGCTTTTCCTGCGTCGAAACCGGTAGTTTATAGGCCAGAGCGGTTATGCCGTACCTTCCTTTGAGAGGCGTTTCGTCCGCGTCTCGGGCTTCGGGGAAAATCAATTGGACGGAATTGCCGAAGGCGCGCCTTGAAATAGGCGGTAAATCTAGAAGCGTGTCTGAATCGCGAGGGGCTCGTAACTTGCTCTTTGTCCTCAACGTCTGCTTTTCTTTCGCTCTTATTGCAGGCTTCCCTCCAACGATCGGCGTCGCTGCGGCGTCTCGTGTTTCACGGGCAGCGGTCTCTGCTCAGTAAGGACGTGAGAACTCCTGCGCTCCCGGAGAGCCCGGGATCCCTGCTCCGGGCTGGTCATTTTAGGCCTTTGTGCGGAGCGTTCTTTCTAGCTACGCGCCCCGCGTGAGCCTCTCCTTCGGCCGTTTTCCAAGGCGGCGGAAACGCTTCTGGGAAACGCCGTCGTTTCCGAAACGTTTCGCCGTGTCCTTGCCGGTAGGGGATACCGTGAGAGCGGGCAGAGGCGGCCGACGTCTGTGCGAGGAAAGAAGCGTGGCGCAAAGAAGGGACCTCTTTGGCCCGCCGGGTCCGCTTTAGAGAGTTTTCTTTTGGACCCGAAGATCGGGTCTGCGAGTGCCGCGCTCAGCGCACGCGTTTGTTCCCCCCCCCCCCCCGTTCTTTTAGCAAGACCGTGCGTGTCCTCGAGCTGTTTGTCCCGAGGGGGGAGTCGCTGCGGGAATTGCTGGGGAGGCCCTGACGGCGGGACGTGAAAAAGACGCCTTTGACCGCGTGCGTGCGGCCGAAGGAACGTCAGCCCAAGAATCCGAAGAAGACATGCCGCGTGCCAGCATCTCGTACCGTTTAATAATAAAAACCGAGCAGTCTGTCAAGCAAATAGCGCGGCTTGCTTTGGGCTGTTTATTTTGTTTAACGATCAGTAAAGGCGAGAGGTCGAAAGTCCTAAAGAAGAACGGCTGCTTCTTGGAACGCTTGCAAATTGTCCCGTTAAGTAGGTGGGTGGTTTTTTTGTTTTCGTTTTGTTTTTTTAAGTGCAGCCTCTGACTCTTTTTTGTCTGTGGAGTATTTTGCAATGATGTTCAAAGGAAAGCGCTGTTACGGAAGCCTCTAGGAGCAGCGGCTCGAGCACGACACGCGGCGACGCTGCGCCTCGCAGCAGGCGCTGTAAATAAGGGCAGATGAGCCGAGGCGAGGGTGGTGAAATCTCTGCAAAGGGCGGACGGGCGGGGGGGCTCTGCAGCGGTGTGTGCGTGCCGGGGGCGGCCGCGCGCCCTGCTGCCCGCGGGGCGTCAAAAAAGCGGTACGGCACGGAAAGGGGGGCGCGCGGGCGCACGGCGGCCGGCCGCGCGCCCTGCTGCCCTCGGGGCGTCAAAAAGCGGTACGGCACGATAAAGGGGGGCGCGCGTGCGCACTGGGTTCCGCCGTGCTCACTGCTGCCACCCTGTGTCCAAAAATCGGTACTGCACCCTATGGGGGGGGCTCGCGTGCGCACAGCGTTCCGCCGCGCTCACTGCTGCCACCCTGTGTCCAAAAAGCGGTACTGCACCCGGTGGGGGGGGCGCGCATGCGCAGACAGCCGGCGCGCACATGCTCAGTGCCGGTCGCCATGTTTGCTGCTGCTCTCCGCCGTTTCGGTAACGGGTAAGCGAATGGAGCGTGCTCGTCGCCCCTTCCCGGTGCTCTTGGAGCGGCCACGGGCTCGGGCAGCCTCGGGGCGCTCGCTGGGAGTCCCGGGCTGCCGCGGCGGGCTGCGGTTCGCACGCGTGAGCCGCCCGGCTGCAGCGCCGCGGCGCGAGCATGCCATTGCGGGTCTCGCCTCCCTTCGTGCTCCCCCCCGCCCCTCGGGCTCCCCCGGCTCCCCCCCGCCCCTCGGGATTCCCCGCTCCACCCGCCCCTCGCGCTCCCCCCCCGCTTCTCGGGCTCCCCTCGCGCTCCGCCCCGCCCCTCGCGCTCCCCTCGCGCTCCGCCCCCGCCCCTCGGGCTCCCCCTGCTCCCCTCGCGCTCCCCCCCGCTTCTCGGGCTCCCCCCTGCTTCTCAGGCTCCTCTCACGCTCCCCCCCGCTCCTCGGGCTCCCCTTGCTCCCCTCGCGCTCTGCCCCGCCCCTTGCACTCCCCCTGCTCCCCTCGCGCTCCCCCCCCGCTTCTCGGGCTCCCCCCTGCTTCTCAGGCTCCTCTCGGGCTCCCCTTGCTCCCCTCGCGCTCCGCCCCGCCCCTCGCGCTCCCCCTGGTCCCCTAGCGCTCCCCCCCCGCCCCCGCGCTCCCCCCCGCTTCTCGGGCTCCCCTCGTGCTCCCCCCCCGCTCCTCGGGCCCCCCTGCTCCCCTCCCGCTCCCCCCCGCCTCTCGCGCTCCCCTCGCACTCCGCCCCGCCCCTCGGGCTCCCCTCGCTCCCCCCCGCCCCTCGGGCTCCCTCTGCTCCCCTCCCGCTCCCCTCGCTCCCCCCCGCCCCTCCCGCTCCCCTCGCTCCCCCCCCCCGCGCTGTCCGAGCCGGCACGTGCGCGGTGCTCAAGCGTCACTGCCGCCGCAGTCCGTTGGCGAGCGGCGCATGCGCGGCGGCGGGGAAGCAAGATGGCGGCGAGCAGGGAGGGCGTTTTCGCTCGGCGGCGGCGGCGGGTGAGTGCGGAGGTGGCGTGGAGTGAAGGATGTGGGGCCCCCGGGTGAGGCGAACGCATAGGTTCGGGGGGCGTCGGGCTGCATCCTGCCCGCTGCGGCCGTCGCTGCGTGGAGGCGGCGGTGCGGGGCGAGTGGGGGGGGCGGGCTGGGACCCGGCGCCGCGCCGGGAGCGCGGGTGTGACTTTGCGTTTTGCGTGCGCGGCGTTTAGGGCGCCAGTTCGTTGGCAGCGCGGGCCGGGGCACGCGCTCGCCCCTGCGGAGGCGGCGCGGCGGAGCGGAGCGGGGGGGCAGGCGGGCCCCGGAGCAGGGTTGCGGCGCGGCGTTCGGCCCTGTAGCGTTTCCAAACGGCTTACCCCGTAACGTACGATGCAAAGCGGTGTATTAAGACCTTTCCTTTGAGGGAAAGAAGGAAAAAGAAAGAAAGGGGGGAAAGAAAAAAAAAAAAAAAAAACCACGGGAAAGAGAAAAAGAACGCGTGTAAATCGAAGTGTTTTGTTGGAAGCGAAATGCAATTTTCTGTCTTTGTTACAGAGGCGGAACCGACAATAGCAAATGCTGACAAAGAGCAAAGCCGGACGAGCGAGCGGTTTTTTGCGCTTACTCCCGAAGGGGCGGGCTGAAAGGAGGAAGCAAAAACGCAGCAGCGGACCCTCGATCTCCCCAGAAGCTGCGACAGTAGGAGGCGTTCTGGCCCGGGTAACCAAGGTAACTCTTGATGCGGAACGTTCGTTCTTTCGGCCTCCCTCCCGGAGGCAGCGCTGAGGACTAAGCGACCCGTTGCTGCCCTGCGCCTCTTGTTAACCGTAGCTGCCTTAGTTTTGCTTCGGTCGTTTGTATTTTGTTTTGTTATCGTACACGCGTACGTAGAAAAGGAAAGATAGGATATTTAATTTTTAGATTCGTTGCCACGGCTGAAGCTGAAGAGACAGAGAAACGTAAGCGAGCCGAAGTAATAAAATTAAAGGGAACCGAGCGAGAGCCGTCTCCGTCGCCCCGAAAGGGAAAGCCCGTTCCTCCCGGTGAGGAAGGTTCGCCGGTAATAGCGATCGGAATAACAGATGAGCGACATCTAACGGAAGGTGCGTACGCGTTACGGAAAGGACGCTGCGTCCATCCGTTTCCGTGCACGTGACTCTCTGCATCTGTGAAGCGTCGTGCTTTAAGAGCTCCAAGACGGCAAATTCCCGTCTTCGGGGAACGGCGGTCAGGTGGCCAGAGAGAGAGGGAGAGGCAAGCGTGCGAATTGTAAAACGAAGAGGTGGCTTTCAGGAAGGCTCATTTAGCGCGACCCCAGGTTAATTGCCTGGCAATGGTATGTGGGGCAGCAGGAAGACGGCAGCTCGAAGAAAAGGTAAAGCCTTGCGGAATTAGGACTCCTTCCTTCTCGTGTAGTAGATCCGCTTTTGTGCTTAGAAACAACTTTGGATTGTTAATTTCTGCTGAGCTTTGAATACGTCACGTCACGGACTCTTAGGCGACACGGGGGAGTTCAGCTGCGCAGCCTGCCAGAGGAACGTCGCCCACGAGGCCTCGCTAGCCTTGAGGAGCTGTAGGCGCCGATGCACGTGGCTCGTTCTGTCGGGCGCGCAGAGGTTTGCTTTGGCTGCCGAAATTTCAGCTTGGCTTTGCGCCCTGTAGCGGTGGTATTTTTGTATTTCTAAATTGTGTTAATGCTAGGCGTTCGGCACATCGGGGAACGACTGTGTGCTGCCGTGAAGAACTGCAGGCTCCCGCCCTCAGCCCTTTCTCGGCAAGTTATCGGGTGTCGAGAGCGGCCGGGAGACTCCGAATGCCGGCGGAAAGGTTCTCTGCCCGCTCCTGACGAGGAGCCTTCGGCCGCGGGAAGGTCGGCGGCGTCCTTCCCGGACTCGTGAGTAATAAGCCGCGGTTCGCGGGCCGGCAGGGGAGGGGAGGGGAGGGGAGGGGAGGGGAGGGGAGGGGAGGGGAGGGGGGGGGAATAGCGCCTGGTAGCCCGGCGGCTCCGGCGTCGCCGTTGCTAGCGGGGCCCCGAGGTCCATGCGAAGCCTCAGCTGCCTGTCGGGAGCTTTGTTTTGGTGTGTTTACCTGGCAAAAGCAGCGAGGGAGGCCTCAAAGAAGAATTTTCGTGCCTAGGTGGGTAAGCTGCGACCCCAGCTGTCTTTGCCTTGCTTTGCCGCTTAGTGTCGTAACGGCGACTTGGGAGCCCGCGATAAAAACCGTTCCGGGGCCGAAGGGAGGCCCTGCGTTTGCCCCGCTTGGGAAACCGTCGTTAAAGCTTGGGGGGGGGCGAGCTCCGAAAGGAGACTCTGCCGGTGACCTCGGTGGTCCGATTCGTTTGCAGGCTGACGTTCCGAGGGCCGGCGAGCGGAAGAGGAGCAGCTCAGCCCGTTCGGTTGATTTCGGCGATCCTGTTTTAAGGAAGCGCGTAAGTACAGACGGGGTCTGGGAGGCTTTTCGCCCGAGACGGGAAAGAGCGAGGAAGACTGGAGAGCGTGGAAAAACTAGGTGCCGCGGGTACTGAAGCTGTTAAGGGCTGAGAGAATTTGGGCTTAAGCATCTGAAAGGGGCTGCTAACGCGCAAGGAGCGGTAAAATACCATCGCTGGACAGCAGGCTCCTTTCCGGCCCTCCGTCCCCCTCTGCAGCCTTCTCGTTCTGTTTGTTTCTGTTCCTCTTTTCTGGCTGGGCTGTGCAGCGATCCCGGAAGGACGTGTCTTTTGAGGTGTGCCTTTGCGAAGGTGGTTCGGCTGCCTGGGGGGATGGATCAAAGCCTTTGAGGCTCCCTCCGATCTGTTTCATTTCCTTTTGAATTTCTTCCTTTCTTTGCTTTCTCCTAGGGCGTCTGTCAGCTAACGAGTAAAGAAGATGGAACGGCCTGTCCGCAGAGGAGAACTGACGCACGGTAAACGTGAATACGCTAGACCTCCGCTACGTCACGGGCGTTTGTTTACGTCCGTGCGTTCCAATCTCTAGTTGCGCATTCGGGACGCGGCATCTGCCCGCTATCCGACTCCTCCGTGTAGCGTAGAAGGCGCTGTACAGCTGCCGGTCTCTACGGGAGGTTGTTAGTGAGAAGGAGAACGGCGTATTCCAGCTCGCGACCGCCAAACGGGCTCCTTTAGGTCCGCTTTCAGACTTGGGGCCTACTTCATCGGTCCGCTTGGACGTGGTTTCTTGGGGGGAACGCTAGTGCTTTCCCTGTGCTTTTCCTGCGTCGAAACCGGTAGTTTATAGGCCAGAGCGGTTATGCCGTACCTTCCTTTGAGAGGCGTTTCGTCCGCGTCTCGGGCTTCGGGGAAAATCAATTGGACGGAATTGCCGAAGGCGCGCCTTGAAATAGGCGGTAAATCTAGAAGCGTGTCTGAATCGCGAGGGGCTCGTAACTTGCTCTTTGTCCTCAACGTCTGCTTTTCTTTCGCTCTTATTGCAGGCTTCCCTCCAACGATCGGCGTCGCTGCGGCGTCTCGTGTTTCACGGGCAGCGGTCTCTGCTCAGTAAGGACGTGAGAACTCCTGCGCTCCCGGAGAGCCCGGGATCCCTGCTCCGGGCTGGTCATTTTAGGCCTTTGTGCGGAGCGTTCTTTCTAGCTACGCGCCCCGCGTGAGCCTCTCCTTCGGCCGTTTTCCCAAGGCGGCGGAAACGCTTCTGGGAAACGCCGTCGTTTCCGAAACGTTTCGCCGTGTCCTTGCCGGTAGGGGATACCGTGAGAGCGGGCAGAGGCGGCCGACGTCTGTGCGAGGAAAGAAGCGTGGCGCAAAGAAGGGACCTCTTTGGCCCGCCGGGTCCGCTTTAGAGAGTTTTCTTTTGGACCCGAAGATCGGGTCTGCGAGTGCCGCGCTCAGCGCACGCGTTTGTTCCCCCCCCCCCCCCGTTCTTTTAGCAAGACCGTGCGTGTCCTCGAGCTGTTTGTCCCGAGGGGGGAGTCGCTGCGGGAATTGCTGGGGAGGCCCTGACGGCGGGACGTGAAAAAGACGCCTTTGACCGCGTGCGTGCGGCCGAAGGAACGTCAGCCCAAGAATCCGAAGAAGACATGCCGCGTGCCAGCATCTCGTACCGTTTAATAATAAAAACCGAGCAGTCTGTCAAGCAAATAGCGCGGCTTGCTTTGGGCTGTTTATTTTGTTTAACGATCAGTAAAGGCGAGAGGTCGAAAGTCCTAAAGAAGAACGGCTGCTTCTTGGAACGCTTGCAAATTGTCCCGTTAAGTAGGTGGGTGGTTTTTTTGTTTTCGTTTTGTTTTTTTAAGTGCAGCCTCTGACTCTTTTTTGTCTGTGGAGTATTTTGCAACGATGTTCAAAGGAAAGCGCTGTTACGGAAGCCTCTAGGAGCAGCGGCTCGAGCACGACACGCGGCGACGCTGCGCCTCGCAGCAGGCGCTGTAAATAAGGGCAGATGAGCCGAGGCGAGGGTGGTGAAATCTCTGCAAAGGGCGGACGGGCGGGGGGGCTCTGCAGCGGTGTGTGCGTGCCGGGGGCGGCCGCGCGCCCTGCTGCCCTCGGGGCGTCAAAAAAGCGGTACGGCACGGAAAGGGGGGCGCGCGGGCGCACGGCGGCCGGCCGCGCGCCCTGCTGCCCTCGGGGCGTCAAAAAAGCGGTACGGCACGATAAAGGGGGGCGCGCATGCGCACTGGGTTCTGCCGTGCTCACTGCTGCCACCCTGTGTCCAAAAATCGGTACTGCACCCTATGGGGGGGGCGCGCACGCGCACAGCGTTCCGCCGCGCTCACTGCTGCCACCCTGTGTCCAAAAAGCGGTACTGCACCCGGTGGGGGGGGCGCGCATGCGCAGACAGCCGGCGCGCACATGCTCAGTGCCGGTCGCCATGTTTGCTGCTGCTCTCCGCCGTTTCGGTAACGGGTAAGCGAATGGAGCGTGCTCGTCGCCCCTTCCCGGTGCTCTTGGAGCGGCCACGGGCTCGGGCAGCCTCGGGGCGCTCGCTGGGAGTCCCGGGCTGCCGCGGCGGGCTGCGGTTCGCACGCGTGAGCCGCCCGGCTGCAGCGCCGCGGCGCGAGCATGCCATTGCGGGTCTCGCCTCCCTTCGTGCTCCCCCCCGCCCCTCGGGCTCCCCCGGCTCCCCCCCGCCCCTCGGGATTCCCCGCTCCACCCGCCCCTCGCGCTCCCCCCGCTTCTCGGGCTCCCCTCGCGCTCCCCCCCACCCCCGCGCTCCCCCCTGCTTCTCGGGCTCCCCTCGCGCTCCCCCCCCCGCTCCTCGCGCTCCCCCTGCTCCCCTCGCGCTCCCCCCCGCTTATCGGGCTCCCCTCGCGCTCCGCCCCGCCCCTCGGGCTCCCCCTGTTCCCCTCGCGCTCCGCCCCGCCCCTCGCGCTCCCCCCCGCTTCTCGCGCTTCCCTCGCGCTCCGCCCCGCCCCTCGGGCTCCCCCTGCTCCCCTCGCGCTCCCCCCCGCTTCTCGGGCTCTCCTCGCGCTCCCCCCCGCTTCTCGGGCTCCCCCCTGCTTCTCAGGCTCCTCTCACGCTCCCCCCCGCTCCTCGGGCTCCCCTTGCTCCCCTCGCGCTCTGCCCCGCCCCTTGCACTCCCCCTGCTCCCCTCGCGCTCCCCCCCGCTTCTCGGGCTCCCCCCTGCTTCTCAGGCTCCTCTCGGGCTCCCCTTGCTCCCCTCGCGCTCCGCCCCGCCCCTCGCGCTCCCCCTGGTCCCCTCGCGCTCCCCCCCGCCCCCGCGCTCCCCCCCGCTTCTCGGGCTCCCCTCGTGCTCCCCCCCGCTCCTCGGGCCCCCCTGCTCCCCTCCCGCTCCCCCCCGCCTCTCGCGCTCCCCTCGCACTCCGCCCCGCCCCTCGGGCTCCCCTCGCTCCCCCCCGCCCCTCGGGCTCCCTCTGCTCCCCTCCCGCTCCCCTCGCTCCCCCCCCCCGCGCTGTCCGAGCCGGCACGTGCGCGGTGCTCAAGCGTCACTGCCGCCGCAGTCCGTTGGCGAGCGGCGCATGCGCGGCGGCGGGGAAGCAAGATGGCGGCGAGCAGGGAGGGCGTTTTCGCTCGGCGGCGGCGGCGGGTGAGTGCGGAGGTGGCGTGGAGTGAAGGATGTGGGGCCCCCGGGTGAGGCGAACGCATAGGTTCGGGGGGCGTCGGGCTGCATCCTGCCCGCTGCGGCCGTCGCTGCGTGGAGGCGGCGGTGCGGGGCGAGTGGGGGGGCGGGCTGGGACCCGGCGCCGCGCCGGGAGCGCGGGTGTGACTTTGCGTTTTGCGTGCGCGGCGTTTAGGGCGCCAGTTCGTTGGCAGCGCGGGCCGGGGCACGCGCTCGCCCCTGCGGAGGCGGCGCGGCGGAGCGGAGCGGGGGGGCAGGCGGGCCCCGGAGCAGGGTTGCGGCGCGGCGTCGGCCCTGTAGCGTTTCCAAACGGCTTACCCCGTAACGTACGATGCAAAGCGGTGTATTAAGACCTTTCCTTTGAGGGAAAGAAGGAAAAAGAAAGAAAGGGGGGAAAGGAAAAAAAAAAAAAAAAAAACCACGGGAAAGAGAAAAAGAACGCGTGTAAATCGAAGTGTTTTGTTGGAAGCGAAATGCAATTTTCTGTCTTTGTTACAGAGGCGGAACCGACAATAGCAAATGCTGACAAAGAGCAAAGCCGGACGAGCGAGCGGTTTTTTGCGCTTACTCCCGAAGGGGCGGGCTGAAAGGAGGAAGCAAAAACGCAGCAGCGGACCCTCGATCTCCCCAGAAGCTGCGACAGTAGGAGGCGTTCTGGCCCGGGTAACCAAGGTAACTCTTGATGCGGAACGTTCGTTCTTTCGGCCTCCCTCCCGGAGGCAGCGCTGAGGACTAAGCGACCCGTTGCTGCCCTGCGCCTCTTGTTAACCGTAGCTGCCTTAGTTTTGCTTCGGTCGTTTGTATTTTGTTTTGTTATCGTACACGCGTACGTAGAAAAGGAAAGATAGGATATTTAATTTTTAGATTCGTTGCCACGGCTGAAGCTGAAGAGACAGAGAAACGTAAGCGAGCCGAAGTAATAAAATTAAAGGGAACCGAGCGAGAGCCGTCTCCGTCGCCCCGAAAGGGAAAGCCCGTTCCTCCCGGTGAGGAAGGTTCGCCGGTAATAGCGATCGGAATAACAGATGAGCGACATCTAACGGAAGGTGCGTACGCGTTACGGAAAGGACGCTGCGTCCATCCGTTTCCGTGCGCGTGACTCTCTGCATCTGTGAAGCGTCGTGCTTTAAGAGCTCCAAGACGGCAAATTCCCGTCTTCGGGGAACGGCGGTCAGGTGGCCAGAGAGAGAGGGAGAGGCAAGCGTGCGAATTGTAAAACGAAGAGGTGGCTTTCAGGAAGGCTCATTTAGCGCGACCCCAGGTTAATTGCCTGGCAATGGTATGTGGGGCAGCAGGAAGACGGCAGCTCGAAGAAAAGGTAAAGCCTTGCGGAATTAGGACTCCTTCCTTCTCGTGTAGTAGATCCGCTTTTGTGCTTAGAAACAACTTTGGATTGTTAATTTCTGCTGAGCTTTGAATACGTCACGTCACGGACTCTTAGGCGACACGGGGGAGTTCAGCTGCGCAGCCTGCCAGAGGAACGTCGCCCACGAGGCCTCGCTAGCCTTGAGGAGCTGTAGGCGCCGATGCACGTGGCTCGTTCTGTCGGGCGCGCAGAGGTTTGCTTTGGCTGCCGAAATTTCAGCTTGGCTTTGCGCCCTGTAGCGGTGGTATTTTTGTATTTCTAAATTGTGTTAATGCTAGGCGTTCGGCACATCGGGGAACGACTGTGTGCTGCCGTGAAGAACTGCAGGCTCCCGCCCTCAGCCCTTTCTCGGCAAGTTATCGGGTGTCGAGAGCGGCCGGGAGACTCCGAATGCCGGCGGAAAGGTTCTCTGCCCGCTCCTGACGAGGAGCCTTCGGCCGCGGGAAGGTCGGCGGCGTCCTTCCCGGACTCGTGAGTAATAAGCCGCGGTTCGCGGGCCGGCAGGGGAGGGGAGGGGAGGGGAGGGGAGGGGAGGGGAGGGGAGGGGGGGGGGGGGGGAATAGCGCCTGGTAGCCCGGCGGCTCCGGCGTCGCCGTTGCTAGCGGGGCCCCGAGGTCCATGCGAAGCCTCAGCTGCCTGTCGGGAGCTTTGTTTTGGTGTGTTTACCTGGCAAAAGCAGCGAGGGAGGCCTCAAAGAAGAATTTTCGTGCCTAGGTGGGTAAGCTGCGACCCCAGCTGTCTTTGCCTTGCTTTGCCGCTTAGTGTCGTAACGGCGACTTGGGAGCCCGCGATAAAAACCGTTCCGGGGCCGAAGGGAGGCCCTGCGTTTGCCCCGCTTGGGAAACCGTCGTTAAAGCTTGGGGGGGGGGCGAGCTCCGAAAGGAGACTCTGCCGGTGACCTCGGTGGTCCGATTCGTTTGCAGGCTGACGTTCCGAGGGCCGGCGAGCGGAAGAGGAGCAGCTCAGCCCGTTCGGTTGATTTCGGCGATCCTGTTTTAAGGAAGCGCGTAAGTACAGACGGGGTCTGGGAGGCTTTTCGCCCGAGACGGGAAAGAGCGAGGAAGACTGGAGAGCGTGGAAAAACTAGGTGCCGCGGGTACTGAAGCTGTTAAGGGCTGAGAGAATTTGGGCTTAAGCATCTGAAAGGGGCTGCTAACGCGCAAGGAGCGGTAAAATACCATCGCTGGACAGCAGGCTCCTTTCCGGCCCTCCGTCCCCCTCTGCAGCCTTCTCGTTCTGTTTGTTTCTGTTCCTCTTTTCTGGCTGGGCTGTGCAGCGATCCCGGAAGGACGTGTCTTTTGAGGTGTGCCTTTGCGAAGGTGGTTCGGCTGCCTGGGGGGATGGATCAAAGCCTTTGAGGCTCCCTCCGATCTGTTTCATTTCCTTTTGAATTTCTTCCTTTCTTTGCTTTCTCCTAGGGCGTCTGTCAGCTAACGAGCAAAGAAGATGGAACGGCCTGTCCGCAGAGGAGAACTGACGCACGGTAAACGTGAATACGCTAGACCTCCGCTACGTCACGGGCGTTTGTTTACGTCCGTGCGTTCCAATCTCTAGTTGCGCATTCGGGACGCGGCATCTGCCCGCTATCCGACTCCTCCGTGTAGCGTAGAAGGCGCTGTACAGCTGCCGGTCTCTACGGGAGGTTGTTAGTGAGAAGGAGAACGGCGTATTCCAGCTCGCGACCGCCAAACGGGCTCCTTTAGGTCCGCTTTCAGACTTGGGGCCTACTTCATCGGTCCGCTTGGACGTGGTTTCTTGGGGGGAACGCTAGTGCTTTCCCTGTGCTTTTCCTGCGTCGAAACCGGTAGTTTATAGGCCAGAGCGGTTATGCCGTACCTTCCTTTGAGAGGCGTTTCGTCCGCGTCTCGGGCTTCGGGGAAAATCAATTGGACGGAATTGCCGAAGGCGCGCCTTGAAATAGGCGGTAAATCTAGAAGCGTGTCTGAATCGCGAGGGGCTCGTAACTTGCTCTTTGTCCTCAACGTCTGCTTTTCTTTCGCTCTTATTGCAGGCTTCCCTCCAACGATCGGCGTCGCTGCGGCGTCTCGTGTTTCACGGGCAGCGGTCTCTGCTCAGTAAGGACGTGAGAACTCCTGCGCTCCCGGAGAGCCCGGGATCCCTGCTCCGGGCTGGTCATTTTAGGCCTTTGTGCGGAGCGTTCTTTCTAGCTACGCGCCCCGCGTGAGCCTCTCCTTCGGCCGTTTTCCCAAGGCGGCGGAAACGCTTCTGGGAAACGCCGTCGTTTCCGAAACGTTTCGCCGTGTCCTTGCCGGTAGGGGATACCGTGAGAGCGGGCAGAGGCGGCCGACGTCTGTGCGAGGAAAGAAGCGTGGCGCAAAGAAGGGACCTCTTTGGCCCGCCGGGTCCGCTTTAGAGAGTTTTCTTTTGGACCCGAAGATCGGGTCTGCGAGTGCCGCGCTCAGCGCACGCGTTTGTTCCCCCCCCCCCCCCCGTTCTTTTAGCAAGACCGTGCGTGTCCTCGAGCTGTTTGTCCCGAGGGGGGAGTCGCTGCGGGAATTGCTGGGGAGGCCCTGACGGCGGGACGTGAAAAAGACGCCTTTGACCGCGTGCGTGCGGCCGAAGGAACGTCAGCCCAAGAATCCGAAGAAGACATGCCGCGTGCCAGCATCTCGTACCGTTTAATAATAAAAACCGAGCAGTCTGTCAAGCAAATAGCGCGGCTTGCTTTGGGCTGTTTATTTTGTTTAACGATCAGTAAAGGCGAGAGGTCGAAAGTCCTAAAGAAGAACGGCTGCTTCTTGGAACGCTTGCAAATTGTCCCGTTAAGTAGGTGGGTGGTTTTTTTGTTTTCGTTTTGTTTTTTTAAGTGCAGCCTCTGACTCTTTTTTGTCTGTGGAGTATTTTGCAACGATGTTCAAAGGAAAGCGCTGTTACGGAAGCCTCTAGGAGCAGCGGCTCGAGCACGACACGCGGCGACGCTGCGCCTCGCAGCAGGCGCTGTAAATAAGGGCAGATGAGCCGAGGCGAGGGTGGTGAAATCTCTGCAAAGGGCGGACGGGCGGGGGGGCTCTGCAGCGGTGTGTGCGTGCCGGGGGCGGCCGCGCGCCCTGCTGCCCTCGGGGCGTCAAAAAAGCGGTACGGCACGGAAAGGGGGGCGCGCGGGCGCACGGCGGCCGGCCGCGCGCCCTGCTGCCCTCGGGGCGTCAAAAAAGCGGTACGGCACGATAAAGGGGGGCGCGCGTGCGCACTGGGTTCCGCCGTGCTCACTGCTGCCACCCTGTGTCCAAAAATCGGTACTGCACCCTGTGGGGGGGGCGCGCGTGCGCACTGGGTTCCGCCGCGCTCACTGCTGCCACCCTGTGTCCAAAAATCGGTACTGCACCCTATGGGGGGGGCGCGCACGCGCACAGCGTTCCGCCGCGCTCACTGCTGCCACCCTGTGTCCAAAAAGCGGTACTGCACCCGGTGGGGGGGGCGCGCATGCGCAGACAGCCGGCGCGCACATGCTCAGTGCCGGTCGCCATGTTTGCTGCTGCTCTCCGCCGTTTCGGTAACGGGTAAGCGAATGGAGCGTGCTCGTCGCCCCTTCCCGGTGCTCTTGGAGCGGCCACGGGCTCGGGCAGCCTCGGGGCGCTCGCTGGGAGTCCCGGGCTGCCGCGGCGGGCTGCGGTTCGCACGCGTGAGCCGCCCGGCTGCAGCGCCGCGGCGCGAGCATGCCATTGCGGGTCTCGCCTCCCTTCGTGCTCCCCCCCGCCCCTCGGGCTCCCCCCGGCTCCCCCCCGCCCCTCGGGATTCCCCGCTCCACCCGCCCCTCGCGCTCCCCCCCGCTTCTCGGGCTCCCCTCGCGCTCCCCCCCCACCCCCGCGCTCCCCCCTGCTTCTCGGGCTCCCCTCGCGCTCCCCCCCCCGCTCCTCGGGCTCCCCCTGCTCCCCTCGCGCTCCCCCCTGCCTCCCCCTCGCGCTGCCCCCCCCGCTTTATCGGGCTCCCCTCGCGCTCCGCCCCGCCCCTCGGGCTCCCCCTGTTCCCCTCGCGCTCCGCCCCGCCCCTCGCGCTCCCCCCCGCTTCTCGCGCTTCCCTCGCGCTCCGCCCCGCCCCTCGGGCTCCCCCTGCTCCCCTCGCGCTCCCCCCCCGCTTCTCGGGCTCTCCTCGCGCTCCCCCCCCCGCTTCTCGGGCTCCCCCCTGCTTCTCAGGCTCCTCTCACGCTCCCCCCCGCTCCTCGGCTCCCCTTGCTCCCCTCGCGCTCTGCCCCGCCCCTTGCACTCCCCCTGCTCCCCTCGCCGCTCCCCCCCCGCTTCTCGGGCTCCCCCCTGCTTCTCAGGCTCCTCTCGGGCTCCCCTTGCTCCCCTCGCGCTCCGCCCCGCCCCTCGCGCTCCCCCTGGTCCCCTCGCGCTCCCCCCCCGCCCCCGCGCTCCCCCCCCGCTTCTCGGGCTCCCCTCGTGCTCCCCCCCGCTCCTCGGGCCCCCCTGCTCCCCCTCCCGCTCCCCCCCGCCTCTCGCGCTCCCCTCGCACTCCGCCCCGCCCCTCGGGCTCCCCTCGCTCCCCCCCCGCCCCTCGGGCTCCCTCTGCTCCCCTCCCGCTCCCCTCGCTCCCCCCCCCCCGCGCTGTCCGAGCCGGCACGTGCGCGGTGCTCAAAGCGTCACTGCCGCCGCAGTCCGTTGGCGAGCGGCGCATGCGGCGGCGGGGAAGCAAGATGGCGGCGAGCAGGGAGGGCGTTTTCGCTCGGCGGCGGCGGCGGTGAGTGCGGAGGTGGCGTGGAGTGAAGGATGTGGGGCCCCCGGGTGAGGCGAACGCATAGGTTCGGGGGGCGGTCGGGCTGCATTCCTGCCCGCTGCGGCCGTCGCTGCGTTGGAGGCGGCGGTGCGGGGCGAGTGGGGGGGCGGGCTGGGACCCGGCGCCGCGCCGGGAGCGCGGGTGTGACTTTGCGTTTTGCGTGCGCGGCGTTTAGGGCGCCAGTTCGTTGGCAGCGCGGGCCGGGGCACGCGCTCGCCCCTTGCGGAGGCGGCGCGGCGGAGCGGAGCGGGGGGGCAGGCGGGCCCCGGAGCAGGGTTGCGGCGCGGCGTCGGCCCTGTAGCGTTTCCAAAACGGCTTACCCCGTAACGTACGATGCAAAGCGGTGTATTAAGACCTTTCCTTTGAGGGAAAGAAGGAAAAAGAAAGAAAGGGGGGAAAGGAAAAAAAAAAAAAAAAAACCACGGGAAAGAGAAAAAGAACGCGTGTAAATCGAAGTGTTTTGTTGGAAGCGAAAATGCAATTTTCTGTCTTTGTTACAGAGGCGGAACCAGACACAAATGCTGACAAAGAGCAAAGCCGGACGAGCGAGCGGTTTTTTGCGCTTACTCCCGAAGGGGCGGGCCTGAAAGGAGGAAGCAAAAACGCAGCAGCGGACCCTCGATCTCCCCAGAAGCTGCGACAGTAGGAGGCGTTCTGGCCCCGGGTAACCAAGGTAACTCTTGATGCGGAACGTTCGTTCTTTCGGCCTCCCTCCCGGAGGCAGCGCTGAGGACTAAGCGACCCGTTGCTGCCCTGCGCCTCTTGTTAACCGTAGCTGCCTTAGTTTTGCTTCGGTCGTTTGTATTTTGTTTTGTTATCGTACACGCGTACGTAGAAAAGGAAAGATAGGATATTTAATTTTTAGATTCGTTGCCACGGCTGAAGCTGAAGAGACAGAGAAACGTAAGCGAGCCGAAGTAATAAATTAAAGGGAACCGAGCGAGAGCCGTCTCCGTCGCCCCGAAAGGGAAAGCCCGTTCCTCCCGGTGAGGAAGGTTCGCCGGTAATAGCGATCGGAATAACAGATGAGCGACATCTAACGGAAGGTGCGTACCGTGTTACGGAAAGGGACGCTGCGTCCATCCGTTTCCGTGCGCGTGACTCTCTGCATCTGTGAAGCGTCGTGCTTTAAGAGCTCCAAGACGGCAAATTCCCGTCTTCGGGGAACGGCGGTCAGGTGGCCAGAGAGAGAGGGAGAGGCAAGCGTGCGAATTGTAAAACGAAGAGGTGGCTTTCAGGAAGGCTCATTTAGCGCGACCCCAGGTTAATTGCCTGGCAATGGTATGTGGGGCAGCAGGAAGACGGCAGCTCGAAGAAAAGGTAAAGCCTTGCGGAATTAGGACTCCTTCCTTCTCGTGTAGTAGATCCGCTTTTGTGCTTAGAAACAACTTTGGATTGTTAATTTCTGCTGAGCTTTGAATACGTCACGTCACGGACTCTTAGGCGACACGGGGGAGTTCAGCTGCGCAGCCTGCCAGAGGAACGTCGCCCACGAGGCCTCGCTAGCCTTGAGGAGCTGTAGGCGCCGATGCACGTGGCTCGTTCTGTCGGGCGCGCAGAGGTTTGCTTTGGCTGCCGAAATTTCAGCTTGGCTTTGCGCCCTGTAGCGGTGGTATTTTTGTATTTCTAAATTGTGTTAATGCTAGGCGTTCGGCACATCGGGGAACGACTGTGTGCTGCCGTGAAGAACTGCAGGCTCCCGCCCTCAGCCCTTTCTCGGCAAGTTATCGGGTGTCGAGAGCGGCCGGGAGACTCCGAATGCCGGCGGAAAGGTTCTCTGCCCGCTCCTGACGAGGAGCCTTCGGCCGCGGGAAGGTCGGCGGCGTCCTTCCCGGACTCGTGAGTAATAAGCCGCGGTTCGCGGGCCGGCAGGGGAGGGGAGGGGAGGGGAGGGGAGGGGAGGGGAGGGGGGGGGGGGGGAATAGCGCCTGGTAGCCCGGCGGCTCCGGCGTCGCCGTTGCTAGCGGGGCCCCGAGGTCCATGCGAAGCCTCAGCTGCCTGTCGGGAGCTTTGTTTTGGTGTGTTTACCTGGCAAAAGCAGCGAGGGAGGCCTCAAAGAAGAATTTTCGTGCCTAGGTGGGTAAGCTGCGACCCCAGCTGTCTTTGCCTTGCTTTGCCGCTTAGTGTCGTAACGGCGACTTGGGAGCCCGCGATAAAAACCGTTCCGGGGCCGAAGGGAGGCCCTGCGTTTGCCCCGCTTGGGAAACCGTCGTTAAAGCTTGGGGGGGGGGCGAGCTCCGAAAGGAGACTCTGCCGGTGACCTCGGTGGTCCGATTCGTTTGCAGGCTGACGTTCCGAGGGCCGGCGAGCGGAAGAGGAGCAGCTCAGCCCGTTCGGTTGATTTCGGCGATCCTGTTTTAAGGAAGCGCGTAAGTACAGACGGGGTCTGGGAGGCTTTTCGCCCGAGACGGGAAAGAGCGAGGAAGACTGGAGAGCGTGGAAAAACTAGGTGCCGCGGGTACTGAAGCTGTTAAGGGCTGAGAGAATTTGGGCTTAAGCATCTGAAAGGGGCTGCTAACGCGCAAGGAGCGGTAAAATACCATCGCTGGACAGCAGGCTCCTTTCCGGCCCTCCGTCCCCCTCTGCAGCCTTCTCGTTCTGTTTGTTTCTGTTCCTCTTTTCTGGCTGGGCTGTGCAGCGATCCCGGAAGGACGTGTCTTTTGAGGTGTGCCTTTGCGAAGGTGGTTCGGCTGCCTGGGGGGATGGATCAAAGCCTTTGAGGCTCCCTCCGATCTGTTTCATTTCCTTTTGAATTTCTTCCTTTCTTTGCTTTTGCTTTCTCCTAGGGCGTCTGTCAGCTAACGAGTAAAGAAGATGGAACGGCCTGTCCGCAGAGGAAACTGACGCACGGTAAACGTGAATACGCTAGACCTCCGCTACGTCACGGGCGTTTGTTTACGTCCGTGCGTTCCAATCTCTAGTTGCGCATTCGGGACGCGGCATCTGCCCGCTATCCGACTCCTCCGTGTAGCGTAGAAGGCGCTGTACAGCTGCCGGTCTCTACGGGGAGGTTGTTAGTGAGAAGGAGAACGGCGTATTCCAGCTCGCGACCGCCAAACGGGCTCCTTTAGGTCCGCTTTCAGACTTGGGGCCTACTTCATCGGTCCGCTTGGACGTGGTTTCTTGGGGGGAACGCTAGTGCTTTCCCTGTGCTTTTCCTGCGTCGAAACCGGTAGTTTATAGGCCAGAGCGGTTATGCCGTACCTTCCTTTGAGAGGCGTTTTCGTCCGCGTCTCGGGCTTCGGGGAAAAATCAATTGGACGGAATTGCCGAAGGCGCGCCTTGAAATAGGCGGTAAATCTAGAAGCGTGTCTGATCGCGAGGGCTCGTAACTTGCTCTTTGTCCTCAACGTCTGCTTTTCTTCGCTCTTATTGCAGGCTTCCCTCCAACGATCGGCGTCGCTGCGGCGTCTCGTGTTTCACGGGCAGCGGTCTCTGCTCAGTAAGGACGTGAGAACTCCTGCGCTCCCGGAGAGCCCGGGATCCCTGCTCCGGGCTGGTCATTTTAGGCCTTTGTGCGGAGCGTTCTTTCTAGCTACGCGCCCCGCGTGAGCTCTCCTTCGGCCGTTTTCCCAAGGCGGCGGAAACGCTTCTGGGAAACGCCGTCGTTTCCGAAACGTTTCGCCGTGTCCTTGCCGGTAGGGGATACCGTGAGAGCGGGCAGAGGCGGCCGACGTCTGTGCGAGGAAAGAAGCGTGGCGCAAAGAAGGGACCTCTTTGGCCCGCCGGTCCGCTTTAGAGAGTTTTCTTTTGGACCCGAAGATCGGGTCTGCGAGTGCCGCGCTCAGCGCACGCGTTTGTTCCCCCCCCCCCCCCGTTCTTTTAGCAAGACCGTGCGTGTCTCGAGCTGTTTGTCCCGAGGGGGAGTCGCTGCGGGAATTGCTGGGGAGGCCCTGACGGCGGGACGTGAAAAAGACGCCTTTGACCGCGTGCGGTGCGGCCGAAGGAACGTCAGCCCAAGAATCCGAAGAAGACATGCCCGCGTGCCAGCATCTCGTACCGTTTAATAATAAAAACCGAGCAGTCTGTCAAGCAAATAGCGCGGCTTGCTTTGGGCTGTTTATTTTGTTTAAACGATCAGTAAAGGCGAGAGGTCGAAAGTCCTAAAGAAGAACGGCTGCTTCTTGGAACGCTTGCAAATTGTCCCGTTAAGTAGGTGGGTGGTTTTTTTGTTTTCGTTTTGTTTTTTTAAGTGCAGCCTCTGACTCTTTTTTGTCTGTGGAGTATTTGCAACGATGTTCAAAGGAAAGCGCTGTTACGGAAGCCTCTAGGAGCAGCGGCTCGAGCACGGACACGCGGCGACGCTGCGCCTCGCAGCAGGCGCTGTAATAAGGGCAGATGAGCCGAGGCGAGGGTGGTGAAATCTCTGCAAAGGGCGGACGGGCGGGGGGGCTCTGCAGCGGTGTGTGCGTGCCGGGGGCGGCCGCGCGCCCTGCTGCCCTCGGGCGTCAAAAAAGCGGTACGGCACGGAAAGGGGGGCGCGCGGGCGCACGGCGGCCGGCCGCGCGCCCTGCTGCCCTCGGGGCGTCAAAAAAGCGGTACGGCACGATAAAGGGGGGCGCGCGTGCGCACTGGGTTCCGCCGTGCTCACTGCTGCCACCCTGTGTCCAAAAATCGGTACTGCACCCTGTGGGGGGGGCGCGCGTGCGCACTGGGTTCTGCCGTGCTCACTGCTGCCACCCTGTGTCCAAAAATCGGTACTGCACCCTATGGGGGGGGCGCGCACGCGCACAGCGTTCCGCCGCGCTCACTGCTGCCACCCTGTGTCCAAAAAGCGGTACTGCACCCGGTGGGGGGGGCGCGCATGCGCAGACAGCCGGCGCGCACATGCTCAGTGCCGGTCGCCATGTTTGCTGCTGCTCTCCGCCGTTTCGGTAACGGGTAAGCGAATGGAGCGTGCTCGTCGCCCCTTCCCGGTGCTCTTGGAGCGGCCACGGGCTCGGGCAGCCTCGGGGCGCTCGCTGGGAGTCCCGGGCTGCCGCGGCGGGCTGCGGTTCGCACGCGTGAGCCGCCCGGCTGCAGCGCCGCGGCGCGAGCATGCCATTGCGGGTCTCGCCTCCCTTCGTGCTCCCCCCCGCCCCTCGGGCTCCCCCGGCTCCCCCCCGCCCCTCGGGATTCCCCGCTCCACCCGCCCCTCGCGCTCCCCCCGCTTCTCGGGCTCCCCTCGCGCTCCCCCCCACCCCCGCGCTCCCCCCTGCTTCTCGGGCTCCCCTCGCGCTCCCCCCCCCGCTCCTCGGGCTCCCCCTGCTCCCCTCGCGCTCCCCCTGCTCCCCTCGCGCTCCCCCCCGCTTATCGGGCTCCCCTCGCGCTCCGCCCCGCCCCTCGGGCTCCCCCTGTTCCCCTCGCGCTCCGCCCCGCCCCTCGCGCTCCCCCCCGCTTCTCGCGCTTCCCTCGCGCTCCGCCCCGCCCCTCGGGCTCCCCCTGCTCCCCTCGCGCTCCCCCCCGCTTCTCGGGCTCTCCTCGCGCTCCCCCCCGCTTCTCGGGCTCCCCCCTGCTTCTCAGGCTCCTCTCACGCTCCCCCCCGCTCCTCGGGCTCCCCTTGCTCCCCTCGCGCTCTGCCCCGCCCCTTGCACTCCCCCTGCTCCCCTCGCGCTCCCCCCCGCTTCTCGGGCTCCCCCCTGCTTCTCAGGCTCCTCTCGGGCTCCCCTTGCTCCCCTCGCGCTCCGCCCCGCCCCTCGCGCTCCCCCTGGTCCCCTCGCGCTCCCCCCCCGCCCCCGCGCTCCCCCCCGCTTCTCGGGCTCCCCTCGTGCTCCCCCCCGCTCCTCGGGCCCCCCTGCTCCCCTCCCGCTCCCCCCCGCCTCTCGCGCTCACCCCTCGCACTCCGCCCCGCCCCTCGGGCTCCCCTCACTCCCCCCCGCCCCTCGGGCTCCCTCTGCTCCCCTCCCGCTCCCCTCGCTCCCCCCCCCCCGCGCTGTCCGAGCCGGCACGTGCGCGGTGCTCAAGCGTCACTGCCGCCGCAGTCCGTTGGCGAGCGGCGCATGCGCGGCGGCGGGGAAGCAAGATGGCGGCGAGCAGGGAGGGCGTTTTCGCTCGGCGGCGGCGGCGGGTGAGTGCGGAGGTGGCGTGGAGTGAAGGATGTGGGGCCCCCGGGTGAGGCGAACGCATAGGTTCGGGGGGCGTCGGGCTGCATCCTGCCCGCTGCGGCCGTCGCTGCGTGGAGGCGGCGGTGCGGGGCGAGTGGGGGGGCGGGCTGGGACCCGGCGCCGCGCCGGGAGCGCGGGTGTGACTTTGCGTTTTGCGTGCGCGGCGTTTAGGGCGCCAGTTCGTTGGCAGCGCGGGCCGGGGCACGCGCTCGCCCCTGCGGAGGCGGCGCGGCGGAGCGGAGCGGGGGGGGCAGGCGGGCCCCGGAGCAGGGTTGCGGCGCGGCGTCGGCCCTGTAGCGTTTCCAAACGGCTTACCCCGTAACGTACGATGCAAAGCGGTGTATTAAGACCTTTCCTTTGAGGGAAAGAAGGAAAAAGAAAGAAAGGGGGGAAAGGAAAAAAAAAAAAAAAACCACGGGAAAGAGAAAAAGAACGCGTGTAAATCGAAGTGTTTTGTTGGAAGCGAAATGCAATTTTCTGTCTTTGTTACAGAGGCGGAACCGACAATAGCAAATGCTGACAAAGAGCAAAGCCGGACGAGCGAGCGGTTTTTTGCGCTTACTCCCGAAGGGGCGGGCTGAAAGGAGGAAGCAAAAACGCAGCAGCGGACCCTCGATCTCCCCAGAAGCTGCGACAGTAGGAGGCGTTCTGGCCCGGGTAACCAAGGTAACTCTTGATGCGGAACGTTCGTTCTTTCGGCCTCCCTCCCGGAGGCAGCGCTGAGGACTAAGCGACCCGTTGCTGCCCTGCGCCTCTTGTTAACCGTAGCTGCCTTAGTTTTGCTTCGGTCGTTTGTATTTTGTTTTGTTATCGTACACGCGTACGTAGAAAAGGAAAGATAGGATATTTAATTTTTAGATTCGTTGCCACGGCTGAAGCTGAAGAGACAGAGAAACGTAAGCGAGCCGAAGTAATAAAATTAAAGGGAACCGAGCGAGAGCCGTCTCCGTCGCCCCGAAAGGGAAAGCCCGTTCCTCCCGGTGAGGAAGGTTCGCCGGTAATAGCGATCGGAATAACAGATGAGCGACATCTAACGGAAGGTGCGTACGCGTTACGGAAAGGACGCTGCGTCCATCCGTTTCCGTGCGCGTGACTCTCTGCATCTGTGAAGCGTCGTGCTTTAAGAGCTCCAAGACGGCAAATTCCCGTCTTCGGGGAACGGCGGTCAGGTGGCCAGAGAGAGAGGGAGAGGCAAGCGTGCGAATTGTAAAACGAAGAGGTGGCTTTCAGGAAGGCTCATTTAGCGCGACCCCAGGTTAATTGCCTGGCAATGGTATGTGGGGCAGCAGGAAGACGGCAGCTCGAAGAAAAGGTAAAGCCTTGCGGAATTAGGACTCCTTCCTTCTCGTGTAGTAGATCCGCTTTTGTGCTTAGAAACAACTTTGGATTGTTAATTTCTGCTGAGCTTTGAATACGTCACGTCACGGACTCTTAGGCGACACGGGGGAGTTCAGCTGCGCAGCCTGCCAGAGGAACGTCGCCCACGAGGCCTCGCTAGCCTTGAGGAGCTGTAGGCGCCGATGCACGTGGCTCGTTCTGTCGGGCGCGCAGAGGTTTGCTTTGGCTGCCGAAATTTCAGCTTGGCTTTGCGCCCTGTAGCGGTGGTATTTTTGTATTTCTAAATTGTGTTAATGCTAGGCGTTCGGCACATCGGGGAACGACTGTGTGCTGCCGTGAAGAACTGCAGGCTCCCGCCCTCAGCCCTTTCTCGGCAAGTTATCGGGTGTCGAGAGCGGCCGGGAGACTCCGAATGCCGGCGGAAAGGTTCTCTGCCCGCTCCTGACGAGGAGCCTTCGGCCGCGGGAAGGTCGGCGGCGTCCTTCCCGGACTCGTGAGTAATAAGCCGCGGTTCGCGGGCCGGCAGGGGAGGGGAGGGGAGGGGAGGGGAGGGGAGGGGGGGGGAATAGCGCCTGGTAGCCCGGCGGCTCCGGCGTCGCCGTTGCTAGCGGGGCCCCGAGGTCCATGCGAAGCCTCAGCTGCCTGTCGGGAGCTTTGTTTTGGTGTGTTTACCTGGCAAAAGCAGCGAGGGAGGCCTCAAAGAAGAATTTTCGTGCCTAGGTGGGTAAGCTGCGACCCCAGCTGTCTTTGCCTTGCTTTGCCGCTTAGTGTCGTAACGGCGACTTGGGAGCCCGCGATAAAAACCGTTCCGGGGCCGAAGGGAGGCCCTGCGTTTGCCCCGCTTGGGAAACCGTCGTTAAAGCTTGGGGGGGGGGCGAGCTCCGAAAGGAGACTCTGCCGGTGACCTCGGTGGTCCGATTCGTTTGCAGGCTGACGTTCCGAGGGCCGGCGAGCGGAAGAGGAGCAGCTCAGCCCGTTCGGTTGATTTCGGCGATCCTGTTTTAAGGAAGCGCGTAAGTACAGACGGGGTCTGGGAGGCTTTTCGCCCGAGACGGGAAAGAGCGAGGAAGACTGGAGAGCGTGGAAAAACTAGGTGCCGCGGGTACTGAAGCTGTTAAGGGCTGAGAGAATTTGGGCTTAAGCATCTGAAAGGGGCTGCTAACGCGCAAGGAGCGGTAAAATACCATCGCTGGACAGCAGGCTCCTTTCCGGCCCTCCGTCCCCCTCTGCAGCCTTCTCGTTCTGTTTGTTTCTGTTCCTCTTTTCTGGCTGGGCTGTGCAGCGATCCCGGAAGGACGTGTCTTTTGAGGTGTGCCTTTGCGAAGGTGGTTCGGCTGCCTGGGGGGATGGATCAAAGCCTTTGAGGCTCCCTCCGATCTGTTTCATTTCCTTTTGAATTTCTTCCTTTCTTTGCTTTCTCCTAGGGCGTCTGTCAGCTAACGAGTAAAGAAGATGGAACGGCCTGTCCGCAGAGGAGAACTGACGCACGGTAAACGTGAATACGCTAGACCTCCGCTACGTCACGGGCGTTTGTTTACGTCCGTGCGTTCCAATCTCTAGTTGCGCATTCGGGACGCGGCATCTGCCCGCTATCCGACTCCTCCGTGTAGCGTAGAAGGCGCTGTACAGCTGCCGGTCTCTACGGGAGGTTGTTAGTGAGAAGGAGAACGGCGTATTCCAGCTCGCGACCGCCAAACGGGCTCCTTTAGGTCCGCTTTCAGACTTGGGGCCTACTTCATCGGTCCGCTTGGACGTGGTTTCTTGGGGGGAACGCTAGTGCTTTCCCTGTGCTTTTCCTGCGTCGAAACCGGTAGTTTATAGGCCAGAGCGGTTATGCCGTACCTTCCTTTGAGAGGCGTTTCGTCCGCGTCTCGGGCTTCGGGGAAAATCAATTGGACGGAATTGCCGAAGGCGCGCCTTGAAATAGGCGGTAAATCTAGAAGCGTGTCTGAATCGCGAGGGGCTCGTAACTTGCTCTTTGTCCTCAACGTCTGCTTTTCTTTCGCTCTTATTGCAGGCTTCCCTCCAACGATCGGCGTCGCTGCGGCGTCTCGTGTTTCACGGGCAGCGGTCTCTGCTCAGTAAGGACGTGAGAACTCCTGCGCTCCCGGAGAGCCCGGGATCCCTGCTCCGGGCTGGTCATTTTAGGCCTTTGTGCGGAGCGTTCTTTCTAGCTACGCGCCCCGCGTGAGCCTCTCCTTCGGCCGTTTTCCCAAGGCGGCGGAAACGCTTCTGGGAAACGCCGTCGTTTCCGAAACGTTTCGCCGTGTCCTTGCCGGTAGGGGATACCGTGAGAGCGGGCAGAGGCGGCCGACGTCTGTGCGAGGAAAGAAGCGTGGCGCAAAGAAGGGACCTCTTTGGCCCGCCGGGTCCGCTTTAGAGAGTTTTCTTTTGGACCCGAAGATCGGGTCTGCGAGTGCCGCGCTCAGCGCACGCGTTTGTTCCCCCCCCCCCCCCCGTTCTTTTAGCAAGACCGTGCGTGTCCTCGAGCTGTTTGTCCCGAGGGGGGAGTCGCTGCGGGAATTGCTGGGGAGGCCCTGACGGCGGGACGTGAAAAAGACGCCTTTGACCGCGTGCGTGCGGCCGAAGGAACGTCAGCCCAAGAATCCGAAGAAGACATGCCGCGTGCCAGCATCTCGTACCGTTTAATAATAAAAACCGAGCAGTCTGTCAAGCAAATAGCGCGGCTTGCTTTGGGCTGTTTATTTTGTTTAACGATCAGTAAAGGCGAGAGGTCGAAAGTCCTAAAGAAGAACGGCTGCTTCTTGGAACGCTTGCAAATTGTCCCGTTAAGTAGGTGGGTGGTTTTTTTGTTTTCGTTTTGTTTTTTTAAGTGCAGCCTCTGACTCTTTTTTGTCTGTGGAGTATTTTGCAACGATGTTCAAAGGAAAGCGCTGTTACGGAAGCCTCTAGGAGCAGCGGCTCGAGCACGACACGCGGCGACGCTGCGCCTCGCAGCAGGCGCTGTAAATAAGGGCAGATGAGCCGAGGCGAGGGTGGTGAAATCTCTGCAAAGGGCGGACGGGCGGGGGGGCTCTGCAGCGGTGTGTGCGTGCCGGGGGCGGCCGCGCGCCCTGCTGCCCTCGGGGCGTCAAAAAAGCGGTACGGCACGGAAAGGGGGGCGCGCGGGCGCACGGCGGCCGGCCGCGCGCCCTGCTGCCCTCGGGGCGTCAAAAAAGCGGTACGGCACGATAAAGGGGGGCGCGCGTGCGCACTGGGTTCCGCCGTGCTCACTGCTGCCACCCTGTGTCCAAAAATCGGTACTGCACCCTGTGGGGGGGGCGCGCGTGCGCACTGGGTTCTGCCGTGCTCACTGCTGCCACCCTGTGTCCAAAAATCGGTACTGCACCCTATGGGGGGGGCGCGCACGCGCACAGCGTTCCGCCGCGCTCACTGCTGCCACCCTGTGTCCAAAAAGCGGTACTGCACCCGGTGGGGGGGGCGCGCATGCGCAGACAGCCGGCGCGCACATGCTCAGTGCCGGTCGCCATGTTTGCTGCTGCTCTCCGCCGTTTCGGTAACGGGTAAGCGAATGGAGCGTGCTCGTCGCCCCTTCCCGGTGCTCTTGGAGCGGCCACGGGCTCGGGCAGCCTCGGGGCGCTCGCTGGGAGTCCCGGGCTGCCGCGGCGGGCTGCGGTTCGCACGCGTGAGCCGCCCGGCTGCAGCGCCGCGGCGCGAGCATGCCATTGCGGGTCTCGCCTCCCTTCGTGCTCCCCCCCGCCCCTCGGGCTCCCCCGGCTCCCCCCCGCCCCTCGGGATTCCCCGCTCCACCCGCCCCTCGCGCTCCCCCCGCTTCTCGGGCTCCCCTCGCGCTCCCCCCCACCCCCGCGCTCCCCCCTGCTTCTCGGGCTCCCCTCGCGCTCCCCCCCCCGCTCCTCGGGCTCCCCCTGCTCCCCTCGCGCTCCCCCTGCTCCCCTCGCGCTCCCCCCCGCTTATCGGGCTCCCCTCGCGCTCCGCCCCGCCCCTCGGGCTCCCCCTGTTCCCCTCGCGCTCCGCCCCGCCCCTCGCGCTCCCCCCCGCTTCTCGCGCTTCCCTCGCGCTCCGCCCCGCCCCTCGGGCTCCCCCTGCTCCCCTCGCGCTCCCCCCCGCTTCTCGGGCTCTCCTCGCGCTCCCCCCCGCTTCTCGGGCTCCCCCCTGCTTCTCAGGCTCCTCTCACGCTCCCCCCCGCTCCTCGGGCTCCCCTTGCTCCCCTCGCGCTCTGCCCCGCCCCTTGCACTCCCCCTGCTCCCCTCGCGCTCCCCCCCGCTTCTCGGGCTCCCCCCTGCTTCTCAGGCTCCTCTCGGGCTCCCCTTGCTCCCCTCGCGCTCCGCCCCGCCCCTCGCGCTCCCCCTGGTCCCCTCGCGCTCCCCCCCGCCCCCGCGCTCCCCCCCGCTTCTCGGGCTCCCCTCGTGCTCCCCCCCGCTCCTCGGGCCCCCCTGCTCCCCTCCCGCTCCCCCCCGCCTCTCGCGCTCCCCTCGCACTCCGCCCCGCCCCTCGGGCTCCCCTCGCTCCCCCCCGCCCCTCGGGCTCCCTCTGCTCCCCTCCCGCTCCCCTCGCTCCCCCCCCCCCGCGCTGTCCGAGCCGGCACGTGCGCGGTGCTCAAGCGTCACTGCCGCCGCAGTCCGTTGGCGAGCGGCGCATGCGCGGCGGCGGGGAAGCAAGATGGCGGCGAGCAGGGAGGGCGTTTTCGCTCGGCGGCGGCGGCGGGTGAGTGCGGAGGTGGCGTGGAGTGAAGGATGTGGGGCCCCCGGGTGAGGCGAACGCATAGGTTCGGGGGGCGTCGGGCTGCATCCTGCCCGCTGCGGCCGTCGCTGCGTGGAGGCGGCGGTGCGGGGCGAGTGGGGGGGCGGGCTGGGACCCGGCGCCGCGCCGGGAGCGCGGGTGTGACTTTGCGTTTTGCGTGCGCGGCGTTTAGGGCGCCAGTTCGTTGGCAGCGCGGGCCGGGGCACGCGCTCGCCCCTGCGGAGGCGGCGCGGCGGAGCGGAGCGGGGGGGCAGGCGGGCCCCGGAGCAGGGTTGCGGCGCGGCGTCGGCCCTGTAGCGTTTCCAAACGGCTTACCCCGTAACGTACGATGCAAAGCGGTGTATTAAGACCTTTCCTTTGAGGGAAAGAAGGAAAAAGAAAGAAAGGGGGGAAAGGAAAAAAAAAAAAAAAAACCACGGGAAAGAGAAAAAGAACGCGTGTAAATCGAAGTGTTTTGTTGGAAGCGAAATGCAATTTTCTGTCTTTGTTACAGAGGCGGAACCGACAATAGCAAATGCTGACAAAGAGCAAAGCCGGACGAGCGAGCGGTTTTTTGCGCTTACTCCCGAAGGGGCGGGCTGAAAGGAGGAAGCAAAAACGCAGCAGCGGACCCTCGATCTCCCCAGAAGCTGCGACAGTAGGAGGCGTTCTGGCCCGGGTAACCAAGGTAACTCTTGATGCGGAACGTTCGTTCTTTCGGCCTCCCTCCCGGAGGCAGCGCTGAGGACTAAGCGACCCGTTGCTGCCCTGCGCCTCTTGTTAACCGTAGCTGCCTTAGTTTTGCTTCGGTCGTTTGTATTTTGTTTTGTTATCGTACACGCGTACGTAGAAAAGGAAAGATAGGATATTTAATTTTTAGATTCGTTGCCACGGCTGAAGCTGAAGAGACAGAGAAACGTAAGCGAGCCGAAGTAATAAAATTAAAGGGAACCGAGCGAGAGCCGTCTCCGTCGCCCCGAAAGGGAAAGCCCGTTCCTCCCGGTGAGGAAGGTTCGCCGGTAATAGCGATCGGAATAACAGATGAGCGACATCTAACGGAAGGTGCGTACGCGTTACGGAAAGGACGCTGCGTCCATCCGTTTCCGTGCGCGTGACTCTCTGCATCTGTGAAGCGTCGTGCTTTAAGAGCTCCAAGACGGCAAATTCCCGTCTTCGGGGAACGGCGGTCAGGTGGCCAGAGAGAGAGGGAGAGGCAAGCGTGCGAATTGTAAAACGAAGAGGTGGCTTTCAGGAAGGCTCATTTAGCGCGACCCCAGGTTAATTGCCTGGCAATGGTATGTGGGGCAGCAGGAAGACGGCAGCTCGAAGAAAAGGTAAAGCCTTGCGGAATTAGGACTCCTTCCTTCTCGTGTAGTAGATCCGCTTTTGTGCTTAGAAACAACTTTGGATTGTTAATTTCTGCTGAGCTTTGAATACGTCACGTCACGGACTCTTAGGCGACACGGGGGAGTTCAGCTGCGCAGCCTGCCAGAGGAACGTCGCCCACGAGGCCTCGCTAGCCTTGAGGAGCTGTAGGCGCCGATGCACGTGGCTCGTTCTGTCGGGCGCGCAGAGGTTTGCTTTGGCTGCCGAAATTTCAGCTTGGCTTTGCGCCCTGTAGCGGTGGTATTTTTGTATTTCTAAATTGTGTTAATGCTAGGCGTTCGGCACATCGGGGAACGACTGTGTGCTGCCGTGAAGAACTGCAGGCTCCCGCCCTCAGCCCTTTCTCGGCAAGTTATCGGGTGTCGAGAGCGGCCGGGAGACTCCGAATGCCGGCGGAAAGGTTCTCTGCCCGCTCCTGACGAGGAGCCTTCGGCCGCGGGAAGGTCGGCGGCGTCCTTCCCGGACTCGTGAGTAATAAGCCGCGGTTCGCGGGCCGGCAGGGGAGGGGAGGGGAGGGGAGGGGAGGGGAGGGGGGGGGAATAGCGCCTGGTAGCCCGGCGGCTCCGGCGTCGCCGTTGCTAGCGGGGCCCCGAGGTCCATGCGAAGCCTCAGCTGCCTGTCGGGAGCTTTGTTTTGGTGTGTTTACCTGGCAAAAGCAGCGAGGGAGGCCTCAAAGAAGAATTTTCGTGCCTAGGTGGGTAAGCTGCGACCCCAGCTGTCTTTGCCTTGCTTTGCCGCTTAGTGTCGTAACGGCGACTTGGGAGCCCGCGATAAAAACCGTTCCGGGGCCGAAGGGAGGCCCTGCGTTTGCCCCGCTTGGGAAACCGTCGTTAAAGCTTGGGGGGGGGGCGAGCTCCGAAAGGAGACTCTGCCGGTGACCTCGGTGGTCCGATTCGTTTGCAGGCTGACGTTCCGAGGGCCGGCGAGCGGAAGAGGAGCAGCTCAGCCCGTTCGGTTGATTTCGGCGATCCTGTTTTAAGGAAGCGCGTAAGTACAGACGGGGTCTGGGAGGCTTTTCGCCCGAGACGGGAAAGAGCGAGGAAGACTGGAGAGCGTGGAAAAACTAGGTGCCGCGGGTACTGAAGCTGTTAAGGGCTGAGAGAATTTGGGCTTAAGCATCTGAAAGGGGCTGCTAACGCGCAAGGAGCGGTAAAATACCATCGCTGGACAGCAGGCTCCTTTCCGGCCCTCCGTCCCCCTCTGCAGCCTTCTCGTTCTGTTTGTTTCTGTTCCTCTTTTCTGGCTGGGCTGTGCAGCGATCCCGGAAGGACGTGTCTTTTGAGGTGTGCCTTTGCGAAGGTGGTTCGGCTGCCTGGGGGGATGGATCAAAGCCTTTGAGGCTCCCTCCGATCTGTTTCATTTCCTTTTGAATTTCTTCCTTTCTTTGCTTTCTCCTAGGGCGTCTGTCAGCTAACGAGTAAAGAAGATGGAACGGCCTGTCCGCAGAGGAGAACTGACGCACGGTAAACGTGAATACGCTAGACCTCCGCTACGTCACGGGCGTTTGTTTACGTCCGTGCGTTCCAATCTCTAGTTGCGCATTCGGGACGCGGCATCTGCCCGCTATCCGACTCCTCCGTGTAGCGTAGAAGGCGCTGTACAGCTGCCGGTCTCTACGGGAGGTTGTTAGTGAGAAGGAGAACGGCGTATTCCAGCTCGCGACCGCCAAACGGGCTCCTTTAGGTCCGCTTTCAGACTTGGGGCCTACTTCATCGGTCCGCTTGGACGTGGTTTCTTGGGGGGAACGCTAGTGCTTTCCCTGTGCTTTTCCTGCGTCGAAACCGGTAGTTTATAGGCCAGAGCGGTTATGCCGTACCTTCCTTTGAGAGGCGTTTCGTCCGCGTCTCGGGCTTCGGGGAAAATCAATTGGACGGAATTGCCGAAGGCGCGCCTTGAAATAGGCGGTAAATCTAGAAGCGTGTCTGAATCGCGAGGGGCTCGTAACTTGCTCTTTGTCCTCAACGTCTGCTTTTCTTTCGCTCTTATTGCAGGCTTCCCTCCAACGATCGGCGTCGCTGCGGCGTCTCGTGTTTCACGGGCAGCGGTCTCTGCTCAGTAAGGACGTGAGAACTCCTGCGCTCCCGGAGAGCCCGGGATCCCTGCTCCGGGCTGGTCATTTTAGGCCTTTGTGCGGAGCGTTCTTTCTAGCTACGCGCCCCGCGTGAGCCTCTCCTTCGGCCGTTTTCCCAAGGCGGCGGAAACGCTTCTGGGAAACGCCGTCGTTTCCGAAACGTTTCGCCGTGTCCTTGCCGGTAGGGGATACCGTGAGAGCGGGCAGAGGCGGCCGACGTCTGTGCGAGGAAAGAAGCGTGGCGCAAAGAAGGGACCTCTTTGGCCCGCCGGGTCCGCTTTAGAGAGTTTTCTTTTGGACCCGAAGATCGGGTCTGCGAGTGCCGCGCTCAGCGCACGCGTTTGTTCCCCCCCCCCCCCCGTTCTTTTAGCAAGACCGTGCGTGTCCTCGAGCTGTTTGTCCCGAGGGGGGAGTCGCTGCGGGAATTGCTGGGGAGGCCCTGACGGCGGGACGTGAAAAAGACGCCTTTGACCGCGTGCGTGCGGCCGAAGGAACGTCAGCCCAAGAATCCGAAGAAGACATGCCGCGTGCCAGCATCTCGTACCGTTTAATAATAAAAACCGAGCAGTCTGTCAAGCAAATAGCGCGGCTTGCTTTGGGCTGTTTATTTTGTTTAACGATCAGTAAAGGCGAGAGGTCGAAAGTCCTAAAGAAGAACGGCTGCTTCTTGGAACGCTTGCAAATTGTCCCGTTAAGTAGGTGGGTGGTTTTTTTGTTTTCGTTTTGTTTTTTTAAGTGCAGCCTCTGACTCTTTTTTGTCTGTGGAGTATTTTGCAACGATGTTCAAAGGAAAGCGCTGTTACGGAAGCCTCTAGGAGCAGCGGCTCGAGCACGACACGCGGCGACGCTGCGCCTCGCAGCAGGCGCTGTAAATAAGGGCAGATGAGCCGAGGCGAGGGTGGTGAAATCTCTGCAAAGGGCGGACGGGCGGGGGGGCTCTGCAGCGGTGTGTGCGTGCCGGGGGCGGCCGCGCGCCCTGCTGCCCTCGGGGCGTCAAAAAAGCGGTACGGCACGGAAAGGGGGGCGCGCGGGCGCACGGCGGCCGGCCGCGCGCCCTGCTGCCCTCGGGGCGTCAAAAAAGCGGTACGGCACGATAAAGGGGGGCGCGCGTGCGCACTGGGTTCCGCCGTGCTCACTGCTGCCACCCTGTGTCCAAAAATCGGTACTGCACCCTGTGGGGGGGGCGCGCGTGCGCACTGGGTTCTGCCGTGCTCACTGCTGCCACCCTGTGTCCAAAAATCGGTACTGCACCCTATGGGGGGGGCGCGCACGCGCACAGCGTTCCGCCGCGCTCACTGCTGCCACCCTGTGTCCAAAAAGCGGTACTGCACCCGGTGGGGGGGGCGCGCATGCGCAGACAGCCGGCGCGCACATGCTCAGTGCCGGTCGCCATGTTTGCTGCTGCTCTCCGCCGTTTCGGTAACGGGTAAGCGAATGGAGCGTGCTCGTCGCCCCTTCCCGGTGCTCTTGGAGCGGCCACGGGCTCGGGCAGCCTCGGGGCGCTCGCTGGGAGTCCCGGGCTGCCGCGGCGGGCTGCGGTTCGCACGCGTGAGCCGCCCGGCTGCAGCGCCGCGGCGCGAGCATGCCATTGCGGGTCTCGCCTCCCTTCGTGCTCCCCCCCGCCCCTCGGGCTCCCCCGGCTCCCCCCCGCCCCTCGGGATTCCCCGCTCCACCCGCCCCTCGCGCTCCCCCCGCTTCTCGGGCTCCCCTCGCGCTCCCCCCCACCCCCGCGCTCCCCCCTGCTTCTCGGGCTCCCCTCGCGCTCCCCCCCCCGCTCCTCGGGCTCCCCCTGCTCCCCTCGCGCTCCCCCTGCTCCCCTCGCGCTCCCCCCCGCTTATCGGGCTCCCCTCGCGCTCCGCCCCGCCCCTCGGGCTCCCCCTGTTCCCCTCGCGCTCCGCCCCGCCCCTCGCGCTCCCCCCCGCTTCTCGCGCTTCCCTCGCGCTCCGCCCCGCCCCTCGGGCTCCCCCTGCTCCCCTCGCGCTCCCCCCCGCTTCTCGGGCTCTCCTCGCGCTCCCCCCCGCTTCTCGGGCTCCCCCCTGCTTCTCAGGCTCCTCTCACGCTCCCCCCCGCTCCTCGGGCTCCCCTTGCTCCCCTCGCGCTCTGCCCCGCCCCTTGCACTCCCCCTGCTCCCCTCGCGCTCCCCCCCGCTTCTCGGGCTCCCCCCTGCTTCTCAGGCTCCTCTCGGGCTCCCCTTGCTCCCCTCGCGCTCCGCCCCGCCCCTCGCGCTCCCCCTGGTCCCCTCGTGCTCCCCCCCGCCCCCGCGCTCCCCCCCGCTTCTCGGGCTCCCCTCGTGCTCCCCCCCGCTCCTCGGGCCCCCCTGCTCCCCTCCCGCTCCCCCCCGCCTCTCGCGCTCCCCTCGCACTCCGCCCCGCCCCTCGGGCTCCCCTCGCTCCCCCCCGCCCCTCGGGCTCCCTCTGCTCCCCTCCCGCTCCCCTCGCTCCCCCCCCCCGCGCTGTCCGAGCCGGCACGTGCGCGGTGCTCAAGCGTCACTGCCGCCGCAGTCCGTTGGCGAGCGGCGCATGCGCGGCGGCGGGGAAGCAAGATGGCGGCGAGCAGGGAGGGCGTTTTCGCTCGGCGGCGGCGGCGGGTGAGTGCGGAGGTGGCGTGGAGTGAAGGATGTGGGGCCCCCGGGTGAGGCGAACGCATAGGTTCGGGGGGCGTCGGGCTGCATCCTGCCCGCTGCGGCCGTCGCTGCGTGGAGGCGGCGGTGCGGGGCGAGTGGGGGGGCGGGCTGGGACCCGGCGCCGCGCCGGGAGCGCGGGTGTGACTTTGCGTTTTGCGTGCGCGGCGTTTAGGGCGCCAGTTCGTTGGCAGCGCGGGCCGGGGCACGCGCTCGCCCCTGCGGAGGCGGCGCGGCGGAGCGGAGCGGGGGGGCAGGCGGGCCCCGGAGCAGGGTTGCGGCGCGGCGTCGGCCCTGTAGCGTTTCCAAACGGCTTACCCCGTAACGTACGATGCAAAGCGGTGTATTAAGACCTTTCCTTTGAGGGAAAGAAGGAAAAAGAAAGAAAGGGGGGAAAGGAAAAAAAAAAAAAAAAACCACGGGAAAGAGAAAAAGAACGCGTGTAAATCGAAGTGTTTTGTTGGAAGCGAAATGCAATTTTCTGTCTTTGTTACAGAGGCGGAACCGACAATAGCAAATGCTGACAAAGAGCAAAGCCGGACGAGCGAGCGGTTTTTTGCGCTTACTCCCGAAGGGGCGGGCTGAAAGGAGGAAGCAAAAACGCAGCAGCGGACCCTCGATCTCCCCAGAAGCTGCGACAGTAGGAGGCGTTCTGGCCCGGGTAACCAAGGTAACTCTTGATGCGGAACGTTCGTTCTTTCGGCCTCCCTCCCGGAGGCAGCGCTGAGGACTAAGCGACCCGTTGCTGCCCTGCGCCTCTTGTTAACCGTAGCTGCCTTAGTTTTGCTTCGGTCGTTTGTATTTTGTTTTGTTATCGTACACGCGTACGTAGAAAAGGAAAGATAGGATATTTAATTTTTAGATTCGTTGCCACGGCTGAAGCTGAAGAGACAGAGAAACGTAAGCGAGCCGAAGTAATAAAATTAAAGGGAACCGAGCGAGAGCCGTCTCCGTCGCCCCGAAAGGGAAAGCCCGTTCCTCCCGGTGAGGAAGGTTCGCCGGTAATAGCGATCGGAATAACAGATGAGCGACATCTAACGGAAGGTGCGTACGCGTTACGGAAAGGACGCTGCGTCCATCCGTTTCCGTGCGCGTGACTCTCTGCATCTGTGAAGCGTCGTGCTTTAAGAGCTCCAAGACGGCAAATTCCCGTCTTCGGGGAACGGCGGTCAGGTGGCCAGAGAGAGAGGGAGAGGCAAGCGTGCGAATTGTAAAACGAAGAGGTGGCTTTCAGGAAGGCTCATTTAGCGCGACCCCAGGTTAATTGCCTGGCAATGGTATGTGGGGCAGCAGGAAGACGGCAGCTCGAAGAAAAGGTAAAGCCTTGCGGAATTAGGACTCCTTCCTTCTCGTGTAGTAGATCCGCTTTTGTGCTTAGAAACAACTTTGGATTGTTAATTTCTGCTGAGCTTTGAATACGTCACGTCACGGACTCTTAGGCGACACGGGGGAGTTCAGCTGCGCAGCCTGCCAGAGGAACGTCGCCCACGAGGCCTCGCTAGCCTTGAGGAGCTGTAGGCGCCGATGCACGTGGCTCGTTCTGTCGGGCGCGCAGAGGTTTGCTTTGGCTGCCGAAATTTCAGCTTGGCTTTGCGCCCTGTAGCGGTGGTATTTTTGTATTTCTAAATTGTGTTAATGCTAGGCGTTCGGCACATCGGGGAACGACTGTGTGCTGCCGTGAAGAACTGCAGGCTCCCGCCCTCAGCCCTTTCTCGGCAAGTTATCGGGTGTCGAGAGCGGCCGGGAGACTCCGAATGCCGGCGGAAAGGTTCTCTGCCCGCTCCTGACGAGGAGCCTTCGGCCGCGGGAAGGTCGGCGGCGTCCTTCCCGGACTCGTGAGTAATAAGCCGCGGTTCGCGGGCCGGCAGGGGAGGGGAGGGGAGGGGAGGGGAGGGGAGGGGGGGGGAATAGCGCCTGGTAGCCCGGCGGCTCCGGCGTCGCCGTTGCTAGCGGGGCCCCGAGGTCCATGCGAAGCCTCAGCTGCCTGTCGGGAGCTTTGTTTTGGTGTGTTTACCTGGCAAAAGCAGCGAGGGAGGCCTCAAAGAAGAATTTTCGTGCCTAGGTGGGTAAGCTGCGACCCCAGCTGTCTTTGCCTTGCTTTGCCGCTTAGTGTCGTAACGGCGACTTGGGAGCCCGCGATAAAAACCGTTCCGGGGCCGAAGGGAGGCCCTGCGTTTGCCCCGCTTGGGAAACCGTCGTTAAAGCTTGGGGGGGGGGCGAGCTCCGAAAGGAGACTCTGCCGGTGACCTCGGTGGTCCGATTCGTTTGCAGGCTGACGTTCCGAGGGCCGGCGAGCGGAAGAGGAGCAGCTCAGCCCGTTCGGTTGATTTCGGCGATCCTGTTTTAAGGAAGCGCGTAAGTACAGACGGGGTCTGGGAGGCTTTTCGCCCGAGACGGGAAAGAGCGAGGAAGACTGGAGAGCGTGGAAAAACTAGGTGCCGCGGGTACTGAAGCTGTTAAGGGCTGAGAGAATTTGGGCTTAAGCATCTGAAAGGGGCTGCTAACGCGCAAGGAGCGGTAAAATACCATCGCTGGACAGCAGGCTCCTTTCCGGCCCTCCGTCCCCCTCTGCAGCCTTCTCGTTCTGTTTGTTTCTGTTCCTCTTTTCTGGCTGGGCTGTGCAGCGATCCCGGAAGGACGTGTCTTTTGAGGTGTGCCTTTGCGAAGGTGGTTCGGCTGCCTGGGGGGATGGATCAAAGCCTTTGAGGCTCCCTCCGATCTGTTTCATTTCCTTTTGAATTTCTTCCTTTCTTTGCTTTCTCCTAGGGCGTCTGTCAGCTAACGAGTAAAGAAGATGGAACGGCCTGTCCGCAGAGGAGAACTGACGCACGGTAAACGTGAATACGCTAGACCTCCGCTACGTCACGGGCGTTTGTTTACGTCCGTGCGTTCCAATCTCTAGTTGCGCATTCGGGACGCGGCATCTGCCCGCTATCCGACTCCTCCGTGTAGCGTAGAAGGCGCTGTACAGCTGCCGGTCTCTACGGGAGGTTGTTAGTGAGAAGGAGAACGGCGTATTCCAGCTCGCGACCGCCAAACGGGCTCCTTTAGGTCCGCTTTCAGACTTGGGGCCTACTTCATCGGTCCGCTTGGACGTGGTTTCTTGGGGGGAACGCTAGTGCTTTCCCTGTGCTTTTCCTGCGTCGAAAGCGGTAGTTTATAGGCCAGAGCGGTTATGCCGTACCTTCCTTTGAGAGGCGTTTCGTCCGCGTCTCGGGCTTCGGGGAAAATCAATTGGACGGAATTGCCGAAGGCGCGCCTTGAAATAGGCGGTAAATCTAGAAGCGTGTCTGAATCGCGAGGGGCTCGTAACTTGCTCTTTGTCCTCAACGTCTGCTTTTCTTTCGCTCTTATTGCAGGCTTCCCTCCAACGATCGGCGTCGCTGCGGCGTCTCGTGTTTCACGGGCAGCGGTCTCTGCTCAGTAAGGACGTGAGAACTCCTGCGCTCCCGGAGAGCCCGGGATCCCTGCTCCGGGCTGGTCATTTTAGGCCTTTGTGCGGAGCGTTCTTTCTAGCTACGCGCCCCGCGTGAGCCTCTCCTTCGGCCGTTTTCCCAAGGCGGCGGAAACGCTTCTGGGAAACGCCGTCGTTTCCGAAACGTTTCGCCGTGTCCTTGCCGGTAGGGGATACCGTGAGAGCGGGCAGAGGCGGCCGACGTCTGTGCGAGGAAAGAAGCGTGGCGCAAAGAAGGGACCTCTTTGGCCCGCCGGGTCCGCTTTAGAGAGTTTTCTTTTGGACCCGAAGATCGGGTCTGCGAGTGCCGCGCTCAGCGCACGCGTTTGTTCCCCCCCCCCCCCCCGTTCTTTTAGCAAGACCGTGCGTGTCCTCGAGCTGTTTGTCCCGAGGGGGGAGTCGCTGCGGGAATTGCTGGGGAGGCCCTGACGGCGGGACGTGAAAAAGACGCCTTTGACCGCGTGCGTGCGGCCGAAGGAACGTCAGCCCAAGAATCCGAAGAAGACATGCCGCGTGCCAGCATCTCGTACCGTTTAATAATAAAAACCGAGCAGTCTGTCAAGCAAATAGCGCGGCTTGCTTTGGGCTGTTTATTTTGTTTAACGATCAGTAAAGGCGAGAGGTCGAAAGTCCTAAAGAAGAACGGCTGCTTCTTGGAACGCTTGCAAATTGTCCCGTTAAGTAGGTGGGTGGTTTTTTTGTTTTCGTTTTGTTTTTTTAAGTGCAGCCTCTGACTCTTTTTTGTCTGTGGAGTATTTTGCAACGATGTTCAAAGGAAAGCGCTGTTACGGAAGCCTCTAGGAGCAGCGGCTCGAGCACGACACGCGGCGACGCTGCGCCTCGCAGCAGGCGCTGTAAATAAGGGCAGATGAGCCGAGGCGAGGGTGGTGAAATCTCTGCAAAGGGCGGACGGGCGGGGGGGCTCTGCAGCGGTGTGTGCGTGCCGGGGGCGGCCGCGCGCCCTGCTGCCCTCGGGGCGTCAAAAAAGCGGTACGGCACGGAAAGGGGGGCGCGCGGGCGCACGGCGGCCGGCCGCGCGCCCTGCTGCCCTCGGGGCGTCAAAAAAGCGGTACGGCACGATAAAGGGGGGCGCGCGTGCGCACTGGGTTCCGCCGTGCTCACTGCTGCCACCCTGTGTCCAAAAATCGGTACTGCACCCTGTGGGGGGGGCGCGCGTGCGCACTGGGTTCTGCCGTGCTCACTGCTGCCACCCTGTGTCCAAAAATCGGTACTGCACCCTATGGGGGGGGGCGCGCACGCGCACAGCGTTCCGCCGCGCTCACTGCTGCCACCCTGTGTCCAAAAAGCGGTACTGCACCCGGTGGGGGGGGCGCGCATGCGCAGACAGCCGGCGCGCACATGCTCAGTGCCGGTCGCCATGTTTGCTGCTGCTCTCCGCCGTTTCGGTAACGGGTAAGCGAATGGAGCGTGCTCGTCGCCCCTTCCCGGTGCTCTTGGAGCGGCCACGGGCTCGGGCAGCCTCGGGGCGCTCGCTGGGAGTCCCGGGCTGCCGCGGCGGGCTGCGGTTCGCACGCGTGAGCCGCCCGGCTGCAGCGCCGCGGCGCGAGCATGCCATTGCGGGTCTCGCCTCCCTTCGTGCTCCCCCCCGCCCCTCGGGCTCCCCCGGCTCCCCCCCGCCCCTCGGGATTCCCCGCTCCACCCGCCCCCCGCGCTCCCCCCTGCTTCTCGGGCTCCCCTCGCGCTCCCCCCCCCCGCTCCTCGGGCTCCCCCTGCTCCCCTCGCGCTCCCCCTGCTCCCCTCGCGCTCCCCCCCGCTTATCGGGCTCCCCTCGCGCTCCGCCCCGCCCCTCGGGCTCCCCCTGTTCCCCTCGCGCTCCCCCCCGCTTCTCGGGCTCTCCTCGTGCTCCCCCCCGCTTCTCGGGCTCCCCCCTGCTTCTCAGGCTCCTCTCACGCTCCCCCCCCGCTCCTCGGGCTCCCCTTGCTCCCCTCGCGCTCTGCCCCGCCCCTTGCACTCCCCCTGCTCCCCTCGCGCTCCCCCCCGCTTCTCGGGCTCCCCCCTGCTTCTCAGGCTCCTCTCGGGCTCCCCTTGCTCCCCTCGCGCTCCGCCCCGCCCCTCGCGCTCCCCCTGGTCCCCTCGCGCTCCCCCCCGCCCCCGCGCTCCCCCCCGCTTCTCGGGCTCCCCTCGTGCTCCCCCCCGCTCCTCGGGCCCCCCTGCTCCCCTCCCGCTCCCCCCCGCCTCTCGCGCTCCCCTCGCACTCCGCCCCGCCCCTCGGGCTCCCCTCGCTCCCCCCCGCCCCTCGGGCTCCCTCTGCTCCCCTCCCGCTCCCCTCGCTCCCCCCCCCCGCGCTGTCCGAGCCGGCACGTGCGCGGTGCTCAAGCGTCACTGCCGCCGCAGTCCGTTGGCGAGCGGCGCATGCGCGGCGGCGGGGAAGCAAGATGGCGGCGAGCAGGGAGGGCGTTTTCGCTCGGCGGCGGCGGCGGGTGAGTGCGGAGGTGGCGTGGAGTGAAGGATGTGGGGCCCCCGGGTGAGGCGAACGCATAGGTTCGGGGGGCGTCGGGCTGCATCCTGCCCGCTGCGGCCGTCGCTGCGTGGAGGCGGCGGTGCGGGGCGAGTGGGGGGGCGGGCTGGGACCCGGCGCCGCGCCGGGAGCGCGGGTGTGACTTTGCGTTTTGCGTGCGCGGCGTTTAGGGCGCCAGTTCGTTGGCAGCGCGGGCCGGGGCACGCGCTCGCCCCTGCGGAGGCGGCGCGGCGGAGCGGAGCGGGGGGGCAGGCGGGCCCCGGAGCAGGGTTGCGGCGCGGCGTCGGCCCTGTAGCGTTTCCAAACGGCTTACCCCGTAACGTACGATGCAAAGCGGTGTATTAAGACCTTTCCTTTGAGGGAAAGAAGGAAAAAGAAAGAAAGGGGGGAAAGGAAAAAAAAAAAAAAAAAAACCACGGGAAAGAGAAAAAGAACGCGTGTAAATCGAAGTGTTTTGTTGGAAGCGAAATGCAATTTTCTGTCTTTGTTACAGAGGCGGAACCGACAATAGCAAATGCTGACAAAGAGCAAAGCCGGACGAGCGAGCGGTTTTTTGCGCTTACTCCCGAAGGGGCGGGCTGAAAGGAGGAAGCAAAAACGCAGCAGCGGACCCTCGATCTCCCCAGAAGCTGCGACAGTAGGAGGCGTTCTGGCCCGGGTAACCAAGGTAACTCTTGATGCGGAACGTTCGTTCTTTCGGCCTCCCTCCCGGAGGCAGCGCTGAGGACTAAGCGACCCGTTGCTGCCCTGCGCCTCTTGTTAACCGTAGCTGCCTTAGTTTTGCTTCGGTCGTTTGTATTTTGTTTTGTTATCGTACACGCGTACGTAGAAAAGGAAAGATAGGATATTTAATTTTTAGATTCGTTGCCACGGCTGAAGCTGAAGAGACAGAGAAACGTAAGCGAGCCGAAGTAATAAAATTAAAGGGAACCGAGCGAGAGCCGTCTCCGTCGCCCCGAAAGGGAAAGCCCGTTCCTCCCGGTGAGGAAGGTTCGCCGGTAATAGCGATCGGAATAACAGATGAGCGACATCTAACGGAAGGTGCGTACGCGTTACGGAAAGGACGCTGCGTCCATCCGTTTCCGTGCGCGTGACTCTCTGCATCTGTGAAGCGTCGTGCTTTAAGAGCTCCAAGACGGCAAATTCCCGTCTTCGGGGAACGGCGGTCAGGTGGCCAGAGAGAGAGGGAGAGGCAAGCGTGCGAATTGTAAAACGAAGAGGTGGCTTTCAGGAAGGCTCATTTAGCGCGACCCCAGGTTAATTGCCTGGCAATGGTATGTGGGGCAGCAGGAAGACGGCAGCTCGAAGAAAAGGTAAAGCCTTGCGGAATTAGGACTCCTTCCTTCTCGTGTAGTAGATCCGCTTTTGTGCTTAGAAACAACTTTGGATTGTTAATTTCTGCTGAGCTTTGAATACGTCACGTCACGGACTCTTAGGCGACACGGGGGAGTTCAGCTGCGCAGCCTGCCAGAGGAACGTCGCCCACGAGGCCTCGCTAGCCTTGAGGAGCTGTAGGCGCCGATGCACGTGGCTCGTTCTGTCGGGCGCGCAGAGGTTTGCTTTGGCTGCCGAAATTTCAGCTTGGCTTTGCGCCCTGTAGCGGTGGTATTTTTGTATTTCTAAATTGTGTTAATGCTAGGCGTTCGGCACATCGGGGAACGACTGTGTGCTGCCGTGAAGAACTGCAGGCTCCCGCCCTCAGCCCTTTCTCGGCAAGTTATCGGGTGTCGAGAGCGGCCGGGAGACTCCGAATGCCGGTGGAAAGGTTCTCTGCCCGCTCCTGACGAGGAGCCTTCGGCCGCGGGAAGGTCGGCGGCGTCCTTCCCGGACTCGTGAGTAATAAGCCGCGGTTCGCGGGCCGGCAGGGGAGGGGAGGGGAGGGGAGGGGAGGGGAGGGGGGGGGAATAGCGCCTGGTAGCCCGGCGGCTCCGGCGTCGCCGTTGCTAGCGGGGCCCCGAGGTCCATGCGAAGCCTCAGCTGCCTGTCGGGAGCTTTGTTTTGGTGTGTTTACCTGGCAAAAGCAGCGAGGGAGGCCTCAAAGAAGAATTTTCGTGCCTAGGTGGGTAAGCTGCGACCCCAGCTGTCTTTGCCTTGCTTTGCCGCTTAGTGTCGTAACGGCGACTTGGGAGCCCGCGATAAAAACCGTTCCGGGGCCGAAGGGAGGCCCTGCGTTTGCCCCGCTTGGGAAACCGTCGTTAAAGCTTGGGGGGGGGGCGAGCTCCGAAAGGAGACTCTGCCGGTGACCTCGGTGGTCCGATTCGTTTGCAGGCTGACGTTCCGAGGGCCGGCGAGCGGAAGAGGAGCAGCTCAGCCCGTTCGGTTGATTTCGGCGATCCTGTTTTAAGGAAGCGCGTAAGTACAGACGGGGTCTGGGAGGCTTTTCGCCCGAGACGGGAAAGAGCGAGGAAGACTGGAGAGCGTGGAAAAACTAGGTGCCGCGGGTACTGAAGCTGTTAAGGGCTGAGAGAATTTGGGCTTAAGCATCTGAAAGGGGCTGCTAACGCGCAAGGAGCGGTAAAATACCATCGCTGGACAGCAGGCTCCTTTCCGGCCCTCCGTCCCCCTCTGCAGCCTTCTCGTTCTGTTTGTTTCTGTTCCTCTTTTCTGGCTGGGCTGTGCAGCGATCCCGGAAGGACGTGTCTTTTGAGGTGTGCCTTTGCGAAGGTGGTTCGGCTGCCTGGGGGGATGGATCAAAGCCTTTGAGGCTCCCTCCGATCTGTTTCATTTCCTTTTGAATTTCTTCCTTTCTTTGCTTTCTCCTAGGGCGTCTGTCAGCTAACGAGTAAAGAAGATGGAACGGCCTGTCCGCAGAGGAGAACTGACGCACGGTAAACGTGAATACGCTAGACCTCCGCTACGTCACGGGCGTTTGTTTACGTCCGTGCGTTCCAATCTCTAGTTGCGCATTCGGGACGCGGCATCTGCCCGCTATCCGACTCCTCCGTGTAGCGTAGAAGGCGCTGTACAGCTGCCGGTCTCTACGGGAGGTTGTTAGTGAGAAGGAGAACGGCGTATTCCAGCTCGCGACCGCCAAACGGGCTCCTTTAGGTCCGCTTTCAGACTTGGGGCCTACTTCATCGGTCCGCTTGGACGTGGTTTCTTGGGGGGAACGCTAGTGCTTTCCCTGTGCTTTTCCTGCGTCGAAACCGGTAGTTTATAGGCCAGAGCGGTTATGCCGTACCTTCCTTTGAGAGGCGTTTCGTCCGCGTCTCGGGCTTCGGGGAAAATCAATTGGACGGAATTGCCGAAGGCGCGCCTTGAAATAGGCGGTAAATCTAGAAGCGTGTCTGAATCGCGAGGGGCTCGTAACTTGCTCTTTGTCCTCAACGTCTGCTTTTCTTTCGCTCTTATTGCAGGCTTCCCTCCAACGATCGGCGTCGCTGCGGCGTCTCGTGTTTCACGGGCAGCGGTCTCTGCTCAGTAAGGACGTGAGAACTCCTGCGCTCCCGGAGAGCCCGGGATCCCTGCTCCGGGCTGGTCATTTTAGGCCTTTGTGCGGAGCGTTCTTTCTAGCTACGCGCCCCGCGTGAGCCTCTCCTTCGGCCGTTTTCCCAAGGCGGCGGAAACGCTTCTGGGAAACGCCGTCGTTTCCGAAACGTTTCGCCGTGTCCTTGCCGGTAGGGGATACCGTGAGAGCGGGCAGAGGCGGCCGACGTCTGTGCGAGGAAAGAAGCGTGGCGCAAAGAAGGGACCTCTTTGGCCCGCCGGGTCCGCTTTAGAGAGTTTTCTTTTGGACCCGAAGATCGGGTCTGCGAGTGCCGCGCTCAGCGCACGCGTTTGTTCCCCCCCCCCCCCCGTTCTTTTAGCAAGACCGTGCGTGTCCTCGAGCTGTTTGTCCCGAGGGGGGAGTCGCTGCGGGAATTGCTGGGGAGGCCCTGACGGCGGGACGTGAAAAAGACGCCTTTGACCGCGTGCGTGCGGCCGAAGGAACGTCAGCCCAAGAATCCGAAGAAGACATGCCGCGTGCCAGCATCTCGTACCGTTTAATAATAAAAACCGAGCAGTCTGTCAAGCAAATAGCGCGGCTTGCTTTGGGCTGTTTATTTTGTTTAACGATCAGTAAAGGCGAGAGGTCGAAAGTCCTAAAGAAGAACGGCTGCTTCTTGGAACGCTTGCAAATTGTCCCGTTAAGTAGGTGGGTGGTTTTTTTGTTTTCGTTTTGTTTTTTTAAGTGCAGCCTCTGACTCTTTTTTGTCTGTGGAGTATTTTGCAACGATGTTCAAAGGAAAGCGCTGTTACGGAAGCCTCTAGGAGCAGCGGCTCGAGCACGACACGCGGCGACGCTGCGCCTCGCAGCAGGCGCTGTAAATAAGGGCAGATGAGCCGAGGCGAGGGTGGTGAAATCTCTGCAAAGGGCGGACGGGCGGGGGGGCTCTGCAGCGGTGTGTGCGTGCCGGGGGCGGCCGCGCGCCCTGCTGCCCTCGGGGCGTCAAAAAAGCGGTACGGCACGGAAAGGGGGGCGCGCGGGCGCACGGCGGCCGGCCGCGCGCCCTGCTGCCCTCGGGGCGTCAAAAAAAGCGGTACGGCACGATAAAGGGGGGGCGCGCGTGCGCACTGGGTTCCGCCGTGCTCACTGCTGCCACCCTGTGTCCAAAAATCGGTACTGCACCCTGTGGGGGGGGCGCGCGTGGCGCACTGGGTTCTGCCGTGCTCACTGCTGCCACCCTGTGTCCAAAAATCGGTACTGCACCCTATGGGGGGGGCGCGCACGCGCACAGCGTTCCGCCGCGCTCACTGCTGCCACCCTGTGTCCAAAAAGCGGTACTGCACCCGGTGGGGGGGGCGCGCATGCGCAGACAGCCGGCGCGCACATGCTCAGTGCCGGTCGCCATGTTTGCTGCTGCTCTCCGCCGTTTCGGTAACGGGTAAGCGAATGGAGCGTGCTCGTCGCCCCTTCCCGGTGCTCTTGGAGCGGCCACGGGCTCGGGCAGCCTCGGGGCGCTCGCTGGGAGTCCCGGGCTGCCGCGGCGGGCTGCGGTTCGCACGCGTGAGCCGCCCGGCTGCAGCGCCGCGGCGCGAGCATGCCATTGCGGGTCTCGCCTCCCTTCGTGCTCCCCCCCGCCCCTCGGGCTCCCCCGGCTCCCCCCCGCCCCTCGGGATTCCCCGCTCCACCCGCCCCTCGCGCTCCCCCCGCTTCTCGGGCTCCCCTCGCGCTCCCCCCCACCCCCGCGCTCCCCCCTGCTTCTCGGGCTCCCCTCGCGCTCCCCCCCCCGCTCCTCGGGCTCCCCCTGCTCCCCTCGCGCTCCCCCTGCTCCCCTCGCGCTCCCCCCCGCTTATCGGGCTCCCCTCGCGCTCCGCCCCGCCCCTCGGGCTCCCCCTGTTCCCCTCGCGCTCCGCCCCGCCCCTCGCGCTCCCCCCCCCGCTTCTCGCGCTTCCCTCGCGCTCCGCCCCGCCCCTCGGGCTCCCCCTGCTCCCCTCGCGCTCCCCCCCGCTTCTCGGGCTCTCCTCGCGCGCTCCCCCCGCTTCTCGGGCTCCCCCCTGCTTCTCAGGCTCCTCTCACGCTCCCCCCCGCTCCTCGGGCTCCCCTTGCTCCCCTCGCGCTCTGCCCGCCCCTTGCACTCCCCCTGCTCCCCTCGCGCTCCCCCCCCGCTTCTCGGGCTCCCCCCTGCTTCTCAGGCTCCTCTCGGGCTCCCCTTGCTCCCCTCGCGCTCCGCCCCCGCCCCTCGCGCTCCCCCCTGGTCCCCTCGCGCTCCCCCCCGCCCCCGCGCTCCCCCCCGCTTCTCGGGCTCCCCTCGTGCTCCCCCCCGCTCCTCGGGCCCCCCTGCTCCCCTCCCGCTCCCCCCGCCTCTCGCGCTCCCCTCGCACTCCGCCCCGCCCTCGGGCTCCCCTCGCTCCCCCCCGCCCCTCGGGCTCCCTCTGCTCCCCTCCCGCTCCCCTCGCTCCCCCCCCCCGCGCTGTCCGAGCCGGCACGTGCGCGGTGCTCAAGCGTCACTGCCGCCGCAGTCCGTTGGCGAGCGGCGCATGCGCGGCGGCGGGGAAGCAAGATGGCGGCGAGCAGGGAGGGCGTTTTCGCTCGGCGGCGGCGGCGGGTGAGTGCGGAGGTGGCGTGGAGTGAAGGATGTGGGGCCCCCGGGTGAGGCGAACGCATAGGTTCGGGGGGCGTCGGGCTGCATCCTGCCCGCTGCGGCCGTCGCTGCGTGGAGGCGGCGGTGCGGGGCGAGTGGGGGGGGCGGGCTGGGACCCGGCGCCGCGCCGGGAGCGCGGGTGTGACTTTGCGTTTTGCGTGCGCGGCGTTTAGGGCGCCAGTTCGTTGGCAGCGCGGGCCGGGGCACGCGCTCGCCCCTGCGGAGGCGGCGCGGCGGAGCGGAGCGGGGGGGGCAGGCGGGCCCCGGAGCAGGGTTGCGGCGCGGCGTCGGCCCTGTAGCGTTTCAAACGGCTTACCCCGTAACGTACGATGCAAAGCGGTGTATTAAGACCTTTCCTTTGAGGGAAAGAAGGAAAAAGAAAGAAAGGGGGGAAAGGAAAAAAAAAAAAAAAAAACCACGGGAAAGAGAAAAAGAACGCGTGTAAATCGAAGTGTTTTGTTGGAAGCGAAATGCAATTTTCTGTCTTTGTTACAGAGGCGGAACCGACAATAGCAAATGCTGACAAAGAGCAAAGCCGGACGAGCGAGCGGTTTTTTGCGCTTACTCCCGAAGGGGCGGGCTGAAAGGAGGAAGCAAAAACGCAGCAGCGGACCCTCGATCTCCCCAGAAGCTGCGACAGTAGGAGGCGTTCTGGCCCGGGTAACCAAGGTAACTCTTGATGCGGAACGTTCGTTCTTTCGGCCTCCCTCCCGGAGGCAGCGCTGAGGACTAAGCGACCCGTTGCTGCCCTGCGCCTCTTGTTAACCGTAGCTGCCTTAGTTTTGCTTCGGTCGTTTGTATTTTGTTTTGTTATCGTACACGCGTACGTAGAAAAGGAAAGATAGGATATTTAATTTTTAGATTCGTTGCCACGGCTGAAGCTGAAGAGACAGAGAAACGTAAGCGAGCCGAAGTAATAAAATTAAAGGGAACCGAGCGAGAGCCGTCTCCGTCGCCCCGAAAGGGAAAGCCCGTTCCTCCCGGTGAGGAAGGTTCGCCGGTAATAGCGATCGGAATAACAGATGAGCGACATCTACGGAAGGTGCGTACGCGTTACGGAAAGGACGCTGCGTCCATCCGTTTCCGTGCGCGTGACTCTCTGCATCTGTGAAGCGTCGTGCTTTAAGAGCTCCAAGACGGCAAATTCCCGTCTTCGGGGAACGGCGGTCAGGTGGCCAGAGAGAGAGGGAGAGGCAAGCGTGCGAATTGTAAAACGAAGAGGTGGCTTTCAGGAAGGCTCATTTAGCGCGACCCCAGGTTAATTGCCTGGCAATGGTATGTGGGGCAGCAGGAAGACGGCAGCTCGAAGAAAAGGTAAAGCCTTGCGGAATTAGGACTCCTTCCTTCTCGTGTAGTAGATCCGCTTTTGTGCTTAGAAACAACTTTGGATTGTTAATTTCTGCTGAGCTTTGAATACGTCACGTCACGGACTCTTAGGCGACACGGGGGAGTTCAGCTGCGCAGCCTGCCAGAGGAACGTCGCCCACGAGGCCTCGCTAGCCTTGAGGAGCTGTAGGCGCCGATGCACGTGGCTCGTTCTGTCGGGCGCGCAGAGGTTTGCTTTGGCTGCCGAAATTTCAGCTTGGCTTTGCGCCCTGTAGCGGTGGTATTTTTGTATTTCTAAATTGTGTTAATGCTAGGCGTTCGGCACATCGGGGAACGACTGTGTGCTGCCGTGAAGAACTGCAGGCTCCCGCCCTCAGCCCTTTCTCGGCAAGTTATCGGGTGTCGAGAGCGGCCGGGAGACTCCGAATGCCGGA